>NC_053022.1:170101388-170384567 GCF_003073215.2 Triticum urartu | reverse complement strand
TTATCTTTGCAAGTCTCTTCGAATTATCCGTTTGGTTTGGCCAACTAGATTGGTAGTTCTTGCCATGGGAGAAGTGCTTAGCTTTGGGTTCGATCTTGCGGTGTCCTTACCCAGTGACAGAAGGGGCAGCAAGGCACGTATTGTATCATTGCCATCGAGGATAACAAGATGGGGTTTATTTCATATTGCATGAATTTATCTCTCTACATCATGTCATCTTGCTTAAGGCGTTACTCTATTTTTAACTTAATACTCTAGATGCATGCTGGATAGCGGTCGATGAGTGGAGTAATAGTAGTATATGAATAATCGTTCCGATCTACTTGTCACAGACTTGATTCCTATATACATGATCATGCCTAGATATTCTCATAATTATGCTCAATTCTATCAATTGCTCAACAGTAATTTGTTCACCCACCGTAGAATACTTATGCTCTTGAGAGAAGCCACTAGTGAAACCTATGGCCCCCGGGTCTATTCTCATCATATCAATCTCCATCACTTTTATATCGTTTTGCTATTTACTTTGCTTTTACTTTTTACTTTTCATCTTTATATCAAAAATACCAAAAATATTCTATCTATCAGATCTCACTCTCGTAAGTGACCGTGAAGGGCTTGACAACCCCTAATCGCGTTGGTTGCGAGTAGCTATCGCTTTGTGTAGGTACGAGGGACTTGAGCGTGGGCTCCTACTGGATTGATACCTTGGTTCTCAAAAATGGAGGGAAATACTTACGCTACTCTGCTGCATCATCCCTTCCTCTTCGGGGAAAACCAACGCAAGCTCAAGACGTAGCAAGAAGGATTTCTGGCGCCGTTGCCGGGGAGTCTACGCAAAAAGTCAATGTACCAAGTACCCATCACAATCCCTATCTCTCGCATTACATTATTTGCCATTTGCCTCTCGTTTTCCTCTCCCCCAATTCACCCTTGCCGTTTTAATCGCCCTCTCTCTCCCTATACTCCCTCTCTATTTGCCTCTTTTTGCCCGTTTGCTTTTTGTTTGCTCGTGTGTTAGATTGCTTGCTTGTCGCGATGGCTCAAGATACTACTAAATTGTGTGACTTCACCAATACCAATAATAATGATTTCCTTAGCACTCCGATTTCTCCTCTTACCGATGCTGAATCTTGTGAAATTAATACTGCTTTGTTGAATCTTGTGATGAAAGATCAATTCGCCGGCCTTCCTAGTGAAGATTCCGCTACTCATCTGAATAGCTTCGTTGATTTATGTGATATGCAAAAGAAAAAAGACGTCAATAATGATGTTGCCAAATTGAAGCTATTTCCTTTTTCGCTTAGAGATCGTGATAAAGCTTGGTTTTCGTCTTTGCCTAAGAATAGTATTGATTCATGGAACAAATGCAAATATGCTTTTATCTCTAAGTATTTTCCTCCCGCTAAGATCATCTCTCTTAGAAATGATATAATGAACTTTAAACAACTTGATCATGAACATGTTGCACAAGCTTGGGAGAGAATGAAATTAATGATACGTAATTGCCCTACTCATGGTTTGAATTTGTGGATGATTATACAAAAATTTTATGCCGGATTGAATTTAGCTTCTAGAAATCTTTTAGATTCGGACGCGGGAGGCTCTTTTATGGAAATCACTTTAGGAGATGCTACTAAACTCCTAGATAATATTATGGTTAATTATTCTCAATGGCACACTGAAAGAACTTCTAATAAAAAAGTGCATGCGATAGAAGAAATTAATGTGTTGAGTGGGAAGATGGATGAACTTACGAAATTATTTGCTACTAAGAGTGTTTCTTCTGATCCTAATGATACGCCTTTGTCTACTTTGATTGAGAATAATAATGAATCTATGGATGTGAATTTTGTTGGTAGGAATAATTTTGGTAACAACGCTTATAGAGGGAATTTTAATCCTAGGCCATATCCTAGTAATCCTTCTAATAATTATGGGAATTCCTACAACAACTCTTATGGAAATTATAATAAGATGCCCTCTGATTTTGAATCTAATATTAAAGAATTTTTTCTTCGCAAAAGAATTTTAATGCTATGATTGAAGAAAAATTGCTTAAGATTGATGATTTGGCTAGGAACGTTGATAGAATTGCTCTTTATGTTGATGCCTTGAAACTTAGGTCTATTCCACCTAAGCATGATATTAATGAGTCTCTAAAATCCATGAGAATTTCAATTGATGAGTGTAAGGAAAGAAACGCTAGGATGTGTGCTTCCAAAGATGCCTTTATTAAAGCGTGTTCTTCCAATTCCTATGAAAATCAAGATGAAGATCTAAAAGTTATTGATGTGTCTCCAATTAAATCTTTATTTTTCAATATGAATCTTGATGAAACTGAATATGATCTTCCTTTACCTAGAAGGCGTTTTACAAATTCGGAGTGTTTAGATCTTAATGATGAAATTGATGAAAGTGGGATAGAAAGAAATAAAAATCTAGATGTTGCTAAACCCACAATATTGGATTTCAAGGAATTTAATTACGAAAATTGCTCTTTGATTGATTGTATTTCCTTGTTGCAATCCGTGCTAAATTCTCCACATGCTTATAGTCGAAATAATGCCTTCACCGAACATATTGTTGATGCCTTGATGCAATCTTATGAAGAAAAACTTGAGTTGAAAGTTTCTATCCCTAGAAAACTCTATGATGAGTGGGAACCAACTATTAAAATTAAAATTAAAGATCATGCGTTCTATGCTTTGTGTGATTTGGGTGCTAGTGTCTCTACTATTCCCAAGACTTTGTGTGATTTACTAGATTTCTGTAATTTTGATGATTGCTCTCTCAACTTGCATCTTGAGGATTCCACTATTAAGAAACCTATGGGAATAATTAATGATGTTCTTATTGTTGCAAATAGGAATTATGTGCATGTAGATTTCATTGTTCTTGATATAGATTGCAATCATTCATGCCCTAATATTCTTGGTAGACCTTTCCTTAGAACGGTTGGTGCGATTATTGATATAATGGAAGGGAATATTAGATTTCAATTTCCATTAAAAAAGGGCATGGAACACTTTCCAAGAAAGAAAATAAAATTACCATATGAAACTATCATGAGAGCCACTTATGGATTGCCTACTAAAGATGGCAATACCTAGATCTATCCTTGCTTGTTATGCCTAGCTAGGGGCGTTAAAAGATAGCGCTTGTTGGGAGGCAACCCAATTTTATTTTTATTCCTTGCTTTTTGATCCTGTTTAGTAATAAATAAATTATTTAGCCTCTGTTTTGGTTGTGTTTTTTGTGTTTAATTAGTGTTTGTGCCAAGTAGGACCGTTGGGAAGACTTGGGGAAAGTCTTTTGAAATTGCTGTAAAAAATAGAAACTTTAGCGCTCACGAGAACTGCTGTTATTTTTATCTGAAGAGTGATATTTAGTTAATTCTTTTTGAAGATTATTAATAGATAAATTCCTCACGTCCAGCAATTTATTTTAGAATTTTTGGGGTTCCATATCTTGCGCTAGTTACAGATTACTACAGACTGTTCTGTTTTTGACAGATTCTGTTTTTCGTGTGTTGTTTGCTTATTTTGATGAATCTAAGGCAAGTAAAATAGTTTATAATCCATAGAGAAGTTGGAATACATTAGGTTTAACACAAATATAAATAAAGAATTAGTTCATTACAGTACCTTGAAGTGGTCTTTTGTTTTCTTTCACTAACGGAGCTCACGAGTTTTCTATTTTGAGTTTTGTGTTGTGAAGTTTTCAAGTTTTGGGTGAATTCTTTTGATGGATCATGGAACAAGGAGTGGCAATAGCCTAAGCTTGGGGATGCCCATGGCACCCCCAAGATAATCCAAGGACACCAAAAAGTCAAAGCTTGGGGATGCCCTGGAAGGCATCCCCTCTTTCGTCCACTTCCATCGGTAATTTACTTGGAGCTATATTTTTATTCACCAACATGATATGTGTTTTGCTTGGAGCGTCTTGTATTATTTGTGTCTTTGTTTGTTAGTATGCCACAATCATCCTTGCTGTACGCACATTTTGAGAGAGCCATACATAAATTAAAATTTGATAGAATACTCTATGTGCTTCACTTATATCTTTTGAGCTAAGTAGTTTTGCTCTATGTGCTTCACTTATATCTTTTGATCTAGATAATTTTTCTCTATGTGCTTCACTTATATCTTTTGAGCTAAGTAGTTTTGCTCTATGTGCTTCACTTATATCTTTCGAGCTAGATAATTTTGCTCTATGGGCTTCACTTATATCTTTTGAGCGTTATAATTTTCCTCTATGTGCTTCACTTAGATCTTTTAGAGCACGGTGGTGGATATGTTTTAAAGAAACTATTGATCTCCCATGCTTCACTTAAATTAATTCGAGAGTCTCTTAATAGCATGGTAATTTTCCTAATAATAATATGCTTGGTATTCAAGATTTGTGAAACTTTCTTTTGAGTGTGTTGAATACTAAGAAAAGATTGAAGCATGATAATTGTTTTGAGATATGGAGGTGATAATATTAAAGTCATGCTAGTTGAGTAGTTGTGAATTTAAAGAATACTTGTGTTAAAGTTTGTGATTCCCGTAGCATGCACATATGGTGAACCGTTATGTGATGAAGTCGGAGCATGATTTATTTATTGATTGTCTTCCTTATGAGTGGCGGTCGGGGACGAGCGATGGTCTTTTCCTACCAATCTATTCCCCTAGGAGCATGCGCGTAATACTTTGCTTTGATAACTTCTAAATTTTTGCAATAAGTATATGAGTTCTTTATGACTAATGTTGAGTCCATGGATTATACACACTCTCACCCTTCCACCCTTGCTAGCCTCTCTAATACCGCGCAACTTTCGCCGGTATCATACACCTACCATATACCTTCCTCAAAACAGCCACCATACCTACCTATTATGGCATTTCCATAGCCATTCCGAGATATATTGCCATGCAACTTTCCACCGTTCCGTTCATGACACACTCATCATTGTCATATTGCATATCCCGGTACACCGTCGGATGCATTCACATAGAGTCATATTTTGTTCTAAGTATCCAGTTGTAATTGTTGAGTTATAAGAAAAATAAAAGTGTGATGATCATCATTATTAGAGCATTGTCCCAGTGAGGAAAGAATGATGGAGACTATGATTCCCCCAGAAGTCGGGATGAGACTCCGGACGAAAAATAAAAATAAAAAAAGAGGCTAAAGAAGCCCAAATAAAAAAAGGAGGCCATAAAAAAGAAGAAAATGCCCAAATAAAAAAATAATAAAAAATGAGAGAAAAAGAGAGAAGGGACAATGCTACTATCCTTTTACCACACTTGTGCTTCAAAGTAGCACCATGATCCTCATAGTAGAGAGTCTCTCATGTTATCACTTTCATATACTAGTGGGAATTTTACATTATAGAACTTTGCTTGTATATTCCAATGATGGGCTTCCTAAAATTGCCCTAGGTCTTCATGAGCAAGCAAGTTGGATGCACACCCACTTAGTTTCTTTTTGAGCTTTCATATACTTATAGCTCTAGTGCATCCGTTGCATGGAAATCCCTACTCACTCACATTGATATCTATTGACGGGCATCTCCATAGCCCGTTGATACGCCTAGTCGATGCGAGACTATCTTCTCATTTTTGTCTTCTCCACAACCACCATTCTATTCCACCTATAGTGCTATATCCATGGCTCACGCTCATGTATTGCGTGAAGATTGAAAAAGTTTTGAAAAAGTTAGAGTATGACACAATTGCTTGGCTTGTCATCGGGGTTGTGCATGATTTAAATACTTTGTGTGGGGAAGATGGAGCATAGCCAGACTATATGATTTTGTAGGGATAACTTTCTTTGGCCATGTTATTTTGAGGAGACATAATTGCTTTGTTAGTATGCTTGAAGTATTATTATTTTCTATGTCAATATAAACTTTCTCTTGAATCTTTCTAATCTGAATATTCATACCACAATTAAGAAGATTTACATTGAAATTATGCCAAGTAGCACTCCGCATCAAAACTACTCTTTTTATCATTTACCTACTCGAGGACGAGCAGGAATTAAGCTTGGGGATGCCTGATACGTCTCCAACGTATCTATAATTTTTGATTGCTCCATGCTATATTATCTACTATTTTGGACTATATTGGGCTTTATTTTCCACTTTTATATTATTTTTGGGACTACCTATTAACCGGAGGCCCAGCCTAGAATTGCTGTTTTTTTGCCTATTTCAGTGTTTTAGATAAATGGAATATCAAACGGAGTCCAAACGGAATAAAATCTTCGGGAACGTGATTTTCTCACCGAACGTGATCTAGGAGACTTGGACCCTACTGCAAGGAAGCAAAGAGGTGTTCACGAGGGTGTGGGGTGCACCCCCCCTAGGGCGCGCCCCCTGCCTCGTGGGCCCCTCGATGCTCCACTGACGTACTCCTTCCTCCTATATATACACACGTACCCCCAAACGATCAAACGAGGAGCCAAAAACCTAATTCCACCACCGCAACTTTCTGTATCCACGAGATCCCATCTTGGGGCATGTTCCGGAGCTCCGCCGGAAGAGGACCGTCATCACGGAGGGCTTCTACATCATCATAGCCTCTCCGATGAAGTGTGAGTAGTTTACCTCGGACCTTCGGGTCCATAGTTAGTAGCTAGATGGCTTCTTCTCTCTCTTTGAATCTCAATACAAAGTTCTCCCCCTCTCTTGTGGAGATCTATTCGATGTAATCTTCTTTTTGCGGTGTGTATGTTGAGACAGATGAATTGTGGGTTTATGATCAAGTCTATCTATGAATAATATTTGAATCTTCTCTGAATACTTTTATGCATGATTGGTTATTTTTTGCAAGTCTCTTTGAATTATCCGTTTGGTTTGGCCAACAAGATTGGTAGTTCTTGCCATGGGAGAAGTGCTTAGCTTTGGGTTCGATCTTGCGGTGTCCTTACCCAGTGACAGAAGGGGCAGCAAGGCACATATTGTATCGTTGCCATCGAGGATAACAAGATGGGGTTTATTTCATATTGCATGAATTTATCTCTCTACATCATGTCATCTTGCTTAAGGCATTAATCTGTTTTTAAATTAATACTCTAGATGCATGCTGGATAGCGGTCGATGAGTGGAGTAATAGTAGTATATGCAGAATCGTTTCGATCTACTTGTCACGGACGTGATGCCTATATACATGATCATGCCTAGATATTCTCATAATTATGCTCAATTCTATCAATTGCTCAACAGTAATTTGTTCACCCACCGTAGAATACTTATGCTCTTGAGAGAAGCCACTAGTGAAACCTATCGCCCCCGGGTCTATTCTCATCATATCAATCTCCATCACTTTTATATTTTTTTGCTATTTACTTTGCCTTTACTTTTTACTTTGCATCTTTATATCAAAAATACCAAAAATATTCTATCTATCAGATCTCACTCTCGTAAGTGACCGTGAAGGGCTTGACAACCCCTAATCGCGTTGGTTGCGAGTAGCTATCGCTTTGTGCAGGTACGAGGGACTTGAGCGTGGGCTCCTACTGGATTGATACCTTGGTTCTCAAAAACTGAGGGAAATACTTATGCTACTCTGCTGCATCATCCCTTCCTCTTCGGGGAAAACCAAAGCAATCTCAAGACGTAGCAATCACCAAAACATACATCAAGTGAATCACGTGGTATCCCATTGTCACCACAGATACGCACGACAAGACATACATCAAGTGTTCTTAAATCTTTAAAGACTCAATCCGATAAGATAACTTCAAAGGGGAAACTCAATCCATTACAAGAGAGTAGAGGGGGGAAGAAACATCATAGGATCCAAATATAATAGCAAAGCTCGTGATACATCAAGATCGTATCATCTCAAGAACACGAGAGAGAGAGAGAGAGATCAAACACATAGCTACTGGTACATACCCTCAGCCCCGAGGGAGAACTACTCCCTCCTCGTCATGGAGAGCACCGGGATGATGAAGATGGCCACCGGAGAGGGATTGCCCCCTCCGGCAGGGTGCCGGAACGGGTCTAGATTGGTTTTCGGTGGCTACGGAGGCTTCTGGCGGCGGAACTCCCGATCTATTGTCCGTTCTGGAAGTTTTAGGGTACGACGATATATATGGGTGCGGGAAGTACGTCGGAGGAGCCATGGGGGCCCCACGAGGCAGGGGGGCCCGCCCTAGGGGGTGGGCGCGCCCCCCACCCTCGTGGGCAGCCCGCGTCTCCCCTGGCGTGCACTCCAAGTTCCCTGGGTTGCTTTCCTTCCAAAAATAACTTCTCCAGTTGATTTCGTTCCGTTTCGACTCTGTTTGATATTCCCTTTTCTCGAAACACTGAAATAGGCATAAAACAACAAATCTGGGCTGGGCCTCCGGTTAATAGGTTAGTCCCAAAAATAATATAAAAGTGGAAAATAAAGCCCATAAACATTCAAAACAGTAAATAATATAGCATGGAGCGATCAAAAGTTATAGATACGTTGGAGACGTATCAGCATCCCCAAGCTTAATTCCTGCTCGTCCTCGAGTAGGTAAATGATAAAAACAGAATTTTTGATGCGGAGTGCTACTTGGCATAATTCCAATGTAATTCTTCTAAATTGTGGCATGAATATTCAGATCCATAAGATTCAAGACAAAAGTTCATATTGACATAAAAATAATAATACTTCAAGCATACTAACTAAGCAATCATGTCTTCTCAAAATAACATGGCCAAAGAAAGCTATCCCTACAAAATCATATAGTCTGGCTATGCTCCATCTTCAGCACACAAAATATTTAAATCATGCACAACCCCGATGACAAGCCAAGCAATTGTTTCATACTTTTGATGTTCTCAAACTTTTTCAATCTTCACGCAATACGTGAGCGTGAGCCATGGACATAGCACTATAGGTGGAATAGAATGGTGGTTGTGGAGGAGACAAAAAGGAGAAGATAGTCTCACATCAACTAGGCGTATCAACGGGCTATGGAGATGCCCATCAATAGATATCAATGTGAGTGAGTAGGGATTGCCATGGAACGGATGCACTAGAGCTATACGTATATGAAAGCTCAAAAAGAAACTAAATGGGCGTGCATCCAACTCGCTTGCTCACGAAGACCTAGGGCATTTTGAGGAAGCCCATCATTGGAATATACAAGCCAAGTTCTATAATGAAAGATTCCCACTAGTATATGAAAGTGAAAACATAGGAGACTCTCTATCATGAAGATCATGGTGCTACTTTGAAGCACAAGTGTGGTAAAAGGATAGTAGCATTGCCCCTTCTCTCTTTTTCTCTCATTTTTTTATTTTTTTATTTGGGACATTTCTCTTTTTTATGGCCTCTTTTCTTTCTCTTTTTTTATTTGGGCTTCTTTGGCCTCATTTCTTTCTTTTTCGTCCGGAGTCTCATCCCAACTTGTGGGGGAATCATAGTCTCCATCATCCTTTCCTCACTAGGACAATGCTCTAATAATGATGATCATCACACTTTTATTTACTTACAACTCAAGAATTACAACTCGATACTTAGAACAAGATATGACTCTATATGAATGCCTCCGGCGGTGTACCGGGATGTGCAATGACTCATGAGTGACATGTATGAAAGAATTATCAATGGTGGCTTTGCCACAAATATGATGTCAACTACATGATCATGCTAAGCAATATGACAATGATGAAGCGTGTCATAATAAATGGAACGGTGGAAAGTTGCATGGCAATATATCTCGGAATGGCTATGGAAATGCCATAATAGGTAGGTATGGCCACTGTTTTGAGGAAGGTATATGGTGGGTGTATATGGTACCGGCGAAAGTTGCGCGGTACTAGAGAGGCTAGCAATGGTGGAAGGGTGAGAGTGCGTATAATCCATGGACTCAACATTAGTCATAAAGAACTCACATACTTATTGCAAAAATCTATTAGTTATCGAAACAAAGTATTACGCGCATGCTCCTAGGGGGATAGATTGGTAGGAAAAGACCATCGCTCGTCCCCGACCGCCACTCATAAGGAAGGCAATCAATAAATAAATCATGCTCCGACTTCATCACATAACGGTTCACCATACGTGCATGCTACAGGAATCACAAACTTCAACACAAGTATTTCTCAAATTCATAACCACTCAACTAGCATGACTCTAATATCACCATCCTCATATCTCAAAACAATTATCAAGCATCAAACTTCTCATAGTATTCAACACACTCATAAGAAAGTTTTATTATTAATCTTTTATACCTAGCATATTAGGATTTTAAGAAAATTACCATGATATTTAAGACTCTCAAAATAATCTAAGTGAAGCATGAGAGTTCATCTATTTCTTCAAAATAAAACTACCACCATGCTCTAAAAGATATAAGTGAAGCATTAGAGGAAATGACAAACTACTCAGAAAGATATAAGTGAAGATCAATGAGTAGTCGAATAATTATGCAACTATGTGAAGACTCTCTAACATTTAATAATTTCAGATCTTGGTACTCTATTCAAACATCAAGCAAAGCAAAATAAAATGACATCTAAGAATAGCAAACATCATGTGAAGAAGCAAAAACTTAGGATCAACCGATACTAACCGATAATTGTTGAAGAAGAAAGGTGGGATGCCAACCGGGGCATCCCCAAGATTAGACGCTTGAGACTTCTTGAAATATTATCTTGGAATGCCTTGGCATCCCCAAGATTGAGCTTTTGCCACTCCTTATTCCATAGTCCATCGAATCCTTACCCAAAACTTGAAAACTTCACAACACAAAACTTAAAGTAGAAAACTCATAAGCTCCGTTAGTATAAGAACGCAAATCACTACTTCAAGGTACTGTAACGAACTCATTCTTTATTTATATTGGTGTTAACCCTACTTTATTCCAACTTATCTATGGTTTATAAACTATTTTACTAGCCATAGATTCATCAAAATAAGTAAACAACACATGAAAAACAGAATCTGTCAAAAACAGAACAGTCTGTAGTAATCTGGATCAAACGTATACTTCTGGAACTCATAAAATTCTCAAATAAATTTCTGGACCTGAGGAATTTATCTATTAATCATATTCAGAAATAATTAACTAAATATCACTCTCCAAATAAAAATGGCAGTAATTCTTGTGAACGCTAAAGTTTCTGTTTTTTACATCATGATCAACAAGACTTTCCCCAAGTCTTCCCAACGGTTCTACTTGGCACAAACACTAATTAAACACATAAAACCACATATAAACAGAGTCTAGATGGATTTTTTTATTATTAAACAGGAACAAAAAGCAAGGAGCTAAAATAAAATTGGGTTGCCTCCCAACAAGCGCTATCGTTTAACGCCCCTAGCTAGGCATGATGCTTTCAATGATGCTCACATAAAGGATAAGAATTGTAACATAAAGAGAGCATCATGAAGAATATGACTAGCACATTTAAGTCTAACCCACTTCCTATGCATAGGGATTTTGTGAGAAAAAAATTATGGGAACAAGAATCAACTTGCATAGGAAGGTAAAACAAGCATAACTTCAAAATTTTAAGCACATAGAGAGGAAACTTGATATTATTGCAACTCCTACAAGCATATGTTCCTCCCTCATAATAATTTTCAGTAGCATCATGAATGAATTCAACAATATAACCAGCACCTAAAGCATTCTTTTCATGATCTACAAGCATAGAAAATTTACTACTCTCCACATAAGCAAATTTCTTCTCATGAATAATAGTGGGAGCAAACTCAACAAAATAACTATCATGTGATTGAAAATTAAGATCAAGATGACAAGTTTCATGGTTATCATTGTTCTTTAAAGCATACGTGTCATCACAATAATCATCATAGATAGGAGGCATGCTTTCATCATAATAAATTTGCTCATCAAAGCTTGGGGGACAAAAAATATCATCTTCATCAAACATAGCTTCCCCAAGCTTGTGGCTTTGCATATCATTAGCATCATGGAAATTCAAGGAATTCATACTAACAACATTGCAATCATGCTCATCATTCAAATATTTAGTGCCAAACATTTTATAGATTTCTTCCTCTAGCACTTGAGCACAATTTTCCTTTCCATCATACTCAGGAAAGATATTAAAAAGATGAAGCGTATGAGGTAAAATCAATTCCATTTTTTTAGTTTTCTTTTATAAACTAAACGAGTGATAAAACAAGAAACTAAAAGACTCGATGTCTACTACACAACCTTCAAGCACTAACCTCCCCGGCAACGGCACCAGAAAAGAGCTTGATGTCTACTACACAACCTTCTTCTTGTAGACGTTGTTGGGCCCCCAAGTGCAGAGGTTTGTAGGACAATAGCAAATTTCCCTCAAGTGGATGACCTAAGGTTTATCAATCCGTAGGAGGCGTAGGATGAAGATGGTCTCTCTCAAGCAACCCTGCAACCAAATAACAAAGAGTCTCTTGTGTCCCCAACACACCCAATACAATGGTAAATTGTATAGGTGCACTAGTTCGGCGAAGAGATGGTGATACAAGTGGTATATGGATAGTAGACAATAGTTTTTGTAATCTGAAAATATAAAAACAGAAAGGTAACTAATGGTAAAAGTGAGTGTAAACGGTATTGCAATGTGTTGAAACAAGGCCTAGGGTTCATACTTTCGCTAGTGTAAGTTCCCTCAACAATACTAACATAATTGGATCACATAACTATCCCTCAACATGCAACAAAGAGTCACTCCAAAGTCACTAATAGTGGAGAACGGAAAAAGAGATTATGGTAGGGTATGAAACCACCTCAAAGTTATTCTTTCCAATCAATCCGGTGGGCTATTCCTATAAGTGTCACAAACAGCCCTAGAGTTCGTACTAGAATAACACCTTAAGACACAAATCAACCAAAACCATAATGTCACCTAGATACTCCAATGTCACCTCAAGTATCCGTGGGTATGATTATACGATATGCATCACACAATATCAGACTCATCTATTCAACCAACACAAAGGACCTCAAAGAGTGCCCCAAAGTTCCTACCGTAGAATCATGACGAAAACGTGTGCCAACCCCTATGCATAGGTTCATGGGCAGAACCCGCAAGTTGATCACCAAAACATACATCAAGTGAATCACGTGGTATCCCATTGTCACCACAGATACGCACGGCAAGACATACATCAAGTGTTCTCAAATCTTAAAGGCTCAACCCGATAAGATAACTTCAAAGGGGAAACTCAATCCATTACAAGAGAGTAGAGGGGGGAAGAAACATCATAGGATCCAAATATAATAGCAAAGCTCGTGGTACATCAAGATCGTATCATCTCAAGAACACGAGAGAGAGATCAAACACATAGCTACTGGTACATACCCTCAGCCCCGAGGGAGAACTACTCCCTCCTCGTCATGGAGAGCACCGAGATGATGAAGATGGCCACCGAAGAGGGATTGCCCCCTCCGGCAGGGTGCCGGAACGGGTCTAGATTGGTTTTTGGTGGCTACGGAGGCTTCTGGCGGCGGAACTCCCGATCTATTGTCCGTTCTGGAAGTTTTAGGGTATGACGATATATATGGGTGCAGGAAGTACGTCGAAGGAGCCACGAGGGCCCCACGAGGCAGGGGGCGTGCCCTAGGGGGGTGGGCGTGCCCCCACCCTCGTGGGTAGCCCGTGTCTCCCCTGACATGCACTCCAAGTTCCCTGGGTTGCTTTCCTTCCAAAAATAACTTCTCTAGTTGATTTCGTTCCGTTTCGACTCCGTTTGATATTCCTTTTTCTCGAAACACTGAAATAGGCATAAAACAGCAAACCTGGGTTGGGCCTTTGGTTAATAGGTTAGTGCCAAAAATAATATAAAAGTGGAAAATAAAGCCCATAAACATTCAAAATAGTAAATAATATAGCATGGAGCAATCAAAAATTATAGATACGTTGGAGATGTATCAGGAGCTTCCCGCTTTGTTATTTTTCTCTCTTTCAGGACTTGAATCTCTGGAAACCCTGTCCGGCAGTATGATTGTCGGACACATGATGCAGCAACCAAGGAGGCAGAAAGCTACCTCGCACCACTGAACTCCCAGGTGGATTGCGATAACGAGTGAAATACTTGCTTTAAATACCATTCCTCAGCTTGCCCTTGGAGGGGACATGTCAAATAGTCCTACTTTCTGCTTATCGCACTACTTGTATCATTCTGCTTTAACACACCTTTTTGAATAAACAATGCATAACACTAGACTATTGTCGCATTCTCTATTTCTTCTTATATATATATGTGTGTGTGTGTGTGTTCATTCATGACATTCAGCACCCGTACACTCTGATACGGCCAATACGCCAGGGGCTTAAGCATACCCCATAATACGGCGTGAGAAGTCCGAACACTTTAGACAGTGCGGCACCCGAACTTATAGCATTATATGCATCAGCTCTGAATCATGTCTTGGGTCAATAGTTGGGTTTGCCCGTCTCCCATGTTTTGGTACCTTACGTTCCGCTATATCGGCTAAGGTAGCACTAGGAGAACTACTGCGATTGTGCCCCGGTTCAGCTGGGCTAAGCACCTCAGTAGAGAAAGCTAAAACTGACTGTCATGATAAGGCGAGAGCTGGTCGCTGTTCGAGAGGTCTTGAGTCCCTAAACACTTATGCCGCTTAGAGCGAGGAGTCGGCTTTGTCCGGCTTAAGGTGTGTATAATGCCCCGAATTCGGCCTTCCGAATACTAGGGGCTTCGCCAAAATTTAAAATTGTAGAATTCTATGGCTAAGTGAGAGTGATAAAGCATTATAGTCTGATTGCCTTGTTCGTTGTGCTGAGCACCTCCCTCGAAGGACTCAACAATGGGAAAAAGAGTGCTCAGGTTTCTCCCAAACACCCCAGCACTCGTGGCATGGGGGCAGAAGCCGACGACTGGCCATCTCTCAGATTTGATAAACAGCCGCACAGAGGGTAATATTTTAAATTCAAACAAGCGTTGCAAGCGCATATGAACAAGTTTTCATAATACAAGGATCACACGAGCAAGTTCATTCAAAAATTACATCCTTCGCACACTCGTCCGCCAGAAGACGGGCACCCTTCAGGACACCCTCATAATACATTTCGGGGTGGCGATGCTCCTTGCCCTGCGGCGGCCCCCCCTTCACCAGCTTCTCAGCGTCCATCTTGGCCCAGTGCACCTTTGCACGGGCAAAAGCCCGGCGGGCACCTTCGATGTAGACGGACCGCTTGATGACTTCCAGCCGTGGGCAGGCATCCACAAGCCGCCTCACCAGGCCGAAGTAGCTGTTGGGAAGGGAGTCGCCAGGCCATATCCGGACTATAAAGCCCTTCATGGCCTGTTCGGCCGCCTTGTGCAGCTCGACCAGTTGCTTCAGCTGGTCGCTCATAGGCATCGGGTGTTCGGTCCCAGTATACTGAGACTAGAACAACTTCTCCATTGAGCTTCCCTCCTCAGCCTGGTAATATTTCGCGGCATCCGACACGCTGCGGGGCAAATCTGCGAATGCTCCTGGAGAGCTCCGGACTGGGGTAAGTAACAAGTAATTTACTTTCACATACTTGCTTTGCATATTGAATGCCTTACCCGCCGCTATCTTCGTCATCGCCTCGATCTCCTGGAGGGCTTTTTGGGCTTCAGCTTTGGCATTCTTTGCGCTCTCGACGGCCGTGGCAAGCTTGGACTCTCGCATCTTAGAGTCAAGATCCAAAGCCTCGTGCTTCTTCACGAGAGCCTGGACCTCTTGCTGCACCTCGCCCACCCATGCCTTTTGCTTTTCCCACTCGGTGCGCTCCTTGGCCGCTTTGTTTTCGGCCTCGGACAGTGCTTGCTTCAGGGTCGCCACTTCGGTCGTGGCCCCTGGCACATTCATGATGATCCTGTCATTTCGCAACCACATTTTATTTTATATATAGACAAGGTATTACTTACCTCTGTTCTCCTCGAGCTGCCTCTTGGCAAGGCCAAGCTCTTTCTCGGACCCCTCGAGGTCCTGCTTCAGTGCGGCGACCTCCGCAGTCAGTGCGGCAGAGGTCAGCAGCGAAGCCTGCATACGCATACAGACATACTTATATTAGACTCCTGCAGATATTATTCGATCCTCTATTCGGCTTTTCTTTGTGAACACCAAACAGAGCATCAGGGGCTACTGTCTATGCGGTAATATTTTTCCTATATTTTAAATACTTACCTCAAAGCCTGTTAGAAAGCTGGCACAGGCTTCAGTCAGTCCGCTCTTGGTGGACTGAACCTTATTGATCACCGCACTCATAATAGTGCGGTGCTCTTCATCGATGGAAGTGCCGCGAAGCGCTCCCAGCAGGTTGTCCGGTGCCTCTGGATGGACAGAGGTCACCGGCATGGGCGGCTTGCCCCTTTTGGAAGGGGGCCGCCTGCCCGAGTCCGGAACCACTGGAGGTTCCGGCGCGGTGTTTGGCTGAGAGCCAAACTTGGAGCCCCCGGGAGCCTTGCTCCCTTTGCTCCTGGAGTCTGGAAGGTCGCCTTGAGGCGCCTCCAGGACTGTCCCCCCCCGACTCGGTGCACCTTGAGACAATACCTCGGCATTATCCGTAGGGCAAGGAGAGGAGGCAGTTGGAAGTGTATCACTATTCATGTCCGACGAGTCCAAGGAACCGTCCGACGATGATACATCGATACGAGCTTGGGGAAGACTGCATAATCATATTCGACGTTAGGAGAAGCAGTGCGACAAACGTATGCTATGAGTTACTCTGGTATCCGAATACTTACGACTTCGCCAGGGGCTTGGCCCTGAGCAGCCACTCGTCTTCACCGTCGGTGGCGGTGGTGGAGCAGTACGGAAGGAGAGTCCTTCCCTTCTTGGACCCTTCGGCCTCCCCGGTTGGGGCGGTCTTCCTTTTCTTGTCTCCCCCGGCTAGAGGGGGAGAATCTTCATCTTCCTTCTCCTCATTTTCACGGGAGGAATGCGTCTCGGTGTCATCGGACGATGAGTCCGATATCACCTGGCGCCGGGAACTCTTCGCGTTCCCTTGGCCTTCTTCTTGGTCTTCTCCGGCACCTCATAAGGGGCCGGAGTCCGCATCTCCGTCAGGAGAGCGTCCACAGTGTCTTCGGGCAGAGGGGCCGGACAGTTAATCTGCTCCGATGTCTCCACCCAGTCCTGTCAAAGGCATGGGAGCTCAGACCCCGCACATGGTTAAGCTATGGGAAATAAATATCCTACCAGATGTACAAAACTTACCGAATTCGCAGGGCGCTTCGCGCTTAGCCGGCGGTCCTCGGTAAGAGAAGGAGGGACCTCAGCGCCCTTGAATAGCACCCTCCAAACGTCCTTATGTGGCGTGTCTAAGAGCTCGTGTAGAGTCTGGTGCTGGGCCGGGTCGAACTCCCATAAGTTGAAATCCCGTTGTTGGCACGGGAGGATCCGGCGGAAGAGCATGACCTGGACTATGTCGACAAGCTTGAGTTTCTTGCTTATCATGTTCCGGATACACTTCTGGAGTCCGTCCAGCTCCATCGATGAACCCTAGGACAGACCCTTCTCCTTCCAGGAAGTGGGCCGCGTGGGGATTCCGGATCGAAACTCGGGGGCCGCCACCCAGTTGGTGTCGCGCGGCTCGGTGATGTAGAACCACCCCGATTGCCACCCCTTTATGGTCTCCACGAAGGAGCCCTCGAGCCATATAACGTTGGGCATTTTGCCCACCATAGCTCTGCCGCACTCCGCTTGTTGGCCGCCCACCACCTTCGGCTTGATATTGAAGGTCTTCAGCCACAGGCCGAAGTGGGGCCGGATTTGGAGGAAAGCCTCGCACACGATGATGAACGCCGAGATGTTGAGGATGAAATTCAGGGCCAGATCATGAAAGTCCAGGCCGTAATAGAACATGAGGCCGCGGACGAATGGATGGAGGGGAAACCCTAGTCCACGGACGAAGTGGGGGAGGAAAACCACCCTTTCGTGAGGTTTCGGGGTAGGGACGACCTGCCCCGCGGCTGGCAGACGGTGCGCGATATCCGCGGCTAAGTATCCGGCCCCATGCAGTTTCTTGATGTGCCCCTCCATGACGGAGGAGGCCATCCACTTGCCTCCCGCTCCGGACATGTTTGGAGAGAGTTGAGGAGAAGGATGTGGACTTGGGCGTTGGAGCTCGAGTGCACGAGAATGGATGAGCAAGGAGGAAGAAGGTGTGGGTAGAAAAAGGTGAGACCTTATCCCTTTATAAGGGCGGACGAAACTATGTGCCCCCACTAGCCTGGTAAAACTCGCCTATCCCCCAAGTGCCGTAATTGGTGGCGTGGTTGGGTTACCCACGCCCGTATTGATGAGAATCCCGTAATAAGGGGACACGATCTCTGCTTTGACAAAGACGTGTCAAGAAACCGCCTCGCGTTGTGTGCGGGGATGGTTAAAGAAAAACGGTTCGAATAATTACCGGGCCATGGCGTAATGTCATGATGCCAAAACGTGTCGGCAGATTAGATTTGTCGAAATATTATTCTCTCTATGGTGGTATGTGGAACTTATTTTGTAGGGTCGGACACTATCCTTGTATTCAAACTCTTCTGTGGTGTATTCGGAGGAGGAACCCGCCTTGCAATGCCGAAGACAACACTGCGCGCCGGACTCGTCGTCATTGAAGCCTGGTGACTTTGAATTGCCTAGGGGGTCCATCAGTAGCCGGACTCCTCCTCCGAATGCCCCCCGCCTTGCAATCTCCTTCTTTGGCCGGACTGTTGGACTATGAAGATACAAGATTGAAGACTTCGTCCCGTGTCCGGATGGGACTCTACTTGGCGTGGAAGGCAAGCTAGGCAATACAGATATGTATATCTCCTTCTTTGTAACCGACCTTGTGTAACCCTAGCCCCCTCTGGTGTCTATATAAATCGGAGGGTTTTAGTCCGTAGGACAACATACAATCATACCATAGGCTAGCTTCTAGGGTTTAGCCTCTCTAATCTCGTGGTAGATCAACTCTTGTACTACTCATATTATCAAGAATAATCAAGCAGGACGTAGGGTTTTACCTCCATCAAGAGGGCCCGAACCTGGGTAAAACATCGTGTCCCCTGCCTCCTGTTACCATCCGCCTTAGACGCACAGTTCGGGACCCCCTACCCGAGATCCGCCGGTTTTGACACCGACAGCTACATAAATTTATCACTTTTGGGACAGGGGGTTACTTAGTAATGATCTAAAGGGTTTGTTTGATGAATTTCATAGTGGAATTTTTAAACATTTCAATGTTAAATTATAGGCTGGTCATTCAGTTCCTAAATGCAACGATACCAAACTAACTCAAAATTTAGGCATGTATTCTTATATAATTTTAGCTTTAATATCTTCACAAAAATCTTAGTGTGAATAGACTTAATAGTGACATACATGCAATTATCGCCCTATTCACAAAACATTTGTCAAGGTGAGATATATTATGGAGTGGGTGCCTATTTTACATGAGGCCTTAAAATTTGTCCATAAAAGGGAAGAAATCAAATGTCCAACTTGGAGTTCCAAAAATCCTATGATGGCATAAAATGACATTTATTTATCAAGTGCTTAAACAAAAAGACTTTAATAACAAGTGGAGGGATTGGATTAGGTGAGTATGAGGTGGGGGCATGTAAGCACCAAAGTTAATGATGCTATTGGTCCCTATTTCCTACTTTTAAAGGGCTGAGATAGGGGGATTCTCTGTCTCCCTGTTATTTGATCTTCGAGCAGATGCTCGTGACATGTTACTTGATAATGTCAGATATTTTAGGCTAATCAAAGGACTTCTTGATGAAACAATTGGTGATTGTGTCAATATGCTAATGCCATTGTTTTCCTTTTGAAAGATGGTTTCAATAGCGCTAATTGTTTTAAGTTCGCTCTGTGTGACTTTGATTTTTTTCGAATTTAAATAAACTTTCATCAGAGTGAATAGATTAATTTGTGGATTCTAAGGAGGAAGCTTTAGAATACAACAATATTTCTACTTGTCCTACTAGGAATTGCCAATGAAATATTTGTTTTCAGTGGCAATGGGAGAAATTCTCGTTTCTGGGAGGATGGGTAGATAAAGGCTATACCCAATTTATGGTATTTGTGTTAATAAGAATATTTATGTGGGTGAGTGTTGGGGAACACAGTAATTTAAAAAACAATCCTACGCACTGATACGTCTCCAACGTATCTATAATTTTTTATTGCTCCATGCTATATTATCTACTGTTTTGGACATTATTGGGCTTTATTATACACTTTTATATTATTTTGGGACTAACCTATTAACCGGAGGCCCAGCCCAGAATTGTTGTTTTTTGCCTACTTTAGGGTTTCGAAGAAAAGGAATATCAAACGGAGTCCAAACGGAATGAAACCTTCGGGAATGTGATTTTTGGAATGAACAAGATCCAGGAGACTTGGACCCTACGTCAAGCAACCAACAGGGAGGCCACGAGGTAGGGGGCGCGCCTACCCCCCCAGGCGTGCCCTCCACCCTCGTGGGCCCCCTGTTGCTCCACCAACGTACTTCCTTCCTCCTATATATACCTACATACCCCCAAACTATCAGATACGAAGCCAAAACCCTAATTCCACCGCCGTAACTTTATGTATCCACGAGATCCCATCTTGGGGCCTGTTCCGGAGCTCCGCCGGAGGGGCATCGATCACGGAGGGCTTCTACATCAACACCATAGCCCTTCCGATGAAGTGTGAGTAGTTTACCTCAGACCTTCGGGTCCATAGTTATTAGCTAGATGGCTTCTTCTCTCTTTTTGGATCTCAATACAAAGTTCTCCCCCTCTCTTGTGGAGATCTATTCGATGTAATCTTCTTTTGCGGTGTGTTTGTTGAGAACGATGAATTGTGGGTTTATGATCAAGTTTATCAATGAACAATATTTGAATCTTCTCTGAATTCTTTTATGTATGATTGGTTATCTTTGCAAGTCTCTTCGAATTATCAGTTTGGTTTGGCCTACTAGATTGATCTTTCTTGCAATGGGAGAAGTGCTTAGCTTTGGGTTCAATCTTGCGGTGTCCTTTCCCAGTGACAGTAGGGGCAGCAAGGCACGTATTGTGTTGTTGCCATCAAGGATAACAAGATGGTTTTTTTATCATATTGCATGAATTTATCCCTCTACATCATGTCATCTTGGATAAGGCGTTACTCTGTTCTTATGAACTTAATACTCTAGATGCGTGTTGGATAGTGGTCAATGTGTGGAGTAATAGTAGTAGATGCAGGCAGGAGTCGGTCTACTTGTCTCGGACGTGATGCCTATATACATGATCATACCTAGATATTCTCATAACTATGCTCAATTCTGTCAATTGCTCAACAGTAATTTGTTCACCCATCATAAAATACTTATGCTCTTGAGAGAAGCCACTAGTGAAACCTATGGCCCCCGGGACTATCTTCATCATATTAACCTTCCAACACTAAGTTATTTTCATTTCCTTTTATTTTACCTTGCATCTTTATCATAAAAATACCAAAAATATTATCTTATCATATCTATCAGTTCTCACTCTCGTAAGTGACCGTGTAGGGATTGACAACCCCTTATCGCGTTGGTTGCGAGGATTTATTTGTTTTGTGCAGGTGTGAGGGACTCGCGCATAGCCTCCTACTGGATTGATACCTTGGTTCAAACTGAGGGAAATATTTACGCTACTTTGCTGCATCACCCTTTCCTCTTCAAGGGAAAACCAACCCAGTGCTCAAGAGGTAGCAAGAAGGATTTCTGGCACCGTTGCCGGGGAGGTCTATGCAAAAGTCAAACATACCAAGTACCCATCACAAACCCTTATCTCCCACATTACATTATTTGCCATTTGCCTCTCGTTTTCCTCTCCTCCCACTTCACCCTTGCCGTTTTATTCGCCCTTCTTTTGTTAGTCTTTCCATTTGCTTTGATGTCTTGCTTGGCTCGTTTGCTCGTTTGGTTGGAATAGTTGTTTATTTATTGCTAAACAGAGAACATAAGATCTATGGATCCTCATCCGCTTGCTAATCTTTTTAAGTGATCCAATTATGATGAACCAATTGCTAGTGAGTTTTGTGCACTAGATTATCTTTATGAAGTTTTGCTCGAAATTCATGAATCTGAAAATTGTGATGAAGTACTTTCTGGAGTGATTCACGATGGATCTTTGAATAGAAAGCATGATTGCAATGATGATAGTATAAATTCTACTAATGTCAATTGTGCTTATAATATGCAAAACCCTAAGCTTGGGGATGCTAATTTTGCTATGTATACTACTTGTTGCAATGATCATGATTGGGGTGATTTTTCTTATGATCTTGAAAATTTATTTAAGCCCCATGATGAATATGAGATTGATTATAATGTTTGCAATAATATTGAAATTGGGTTTGGAAGAGTGTCAACTTTAGATCCCACATATTTGGAGAATGTTCAATCTTATGAAGTTTTTGATAAAAGTGGGTTTGGTGAGGTCACGACTTTAGTTAATGTTAATCCCACTATTTTGGAAGAGTGTCAACTTTGCATACATGTGGATCGTGTTAAGAATATGTTTTGTGATATCTATATTGTTGAATTTGATTATGATCCTACATGTAATTATTATGAGAGAGGAAAATATGGTGGTAGAAATTTTCATGTTACTAAATTACCTCTTGTTATGTTGAGATTGCTATTGTTTTTTCCGCTTCCTTGCATATGCTAGTTTTTGCTTGCCTTGATGATTTGTTTGCCTATAAGATGCCTATGCATAGGAAGTATGTTAGACTTAGATGTGTTTGTCACATGCTTTATAATGCTCCTTTTGTGCTTCAATTCTTGTCTTTCATGTGAGCATCATTAAAATTATCAATGCCTAGCTACAAGGCTTTAAAGAAAAGCGATTGTTGGGAGACAACCCAATATTTTTCCTTGCTTTTATTCAATAAATAATTATCTAGCCTCTGTTTTGGTTGTTTTTTGTGTTTAATTAGTGTTTGTGCCAAGTAGAACCGTTGGGAAGACTTGGGGAAAGTCTTGTTAATCTTGCTTTAAAAAACAGAAACTTTAGCACTCACGAGAACTGCTGCCATTTTTATTTGGAAAGTGCTATTTAGTTAATTATTTTTTCATATGATTAATAGATAAATTCCTCACGTCCAGAAATTTATTTTAGAATTTTTGGGGTTCCATATCTTGCGTTAGCTACAGATTACTACAGACTGTTCTATTTTTGACAGATTCTGTTTTTCGTGTGTTGTTTGCTTATCTTGATGAATCTATGGCTAGTAAAATAGTTTATAAACCATAGAGAAGTTGGAATACATTAGGTTTAACACCAATATAAATAAATAATGAGTTCATTACAGCACCTTGAAGTGGTCTTTTGTTTTCTTTCGCTAACGGAGCTCACGAGATTTTCTACCTTAAGTTTTGTGTTGTGAAGTTTTCAAGTTTTGGGTAAGGATTTGATGGATTATGGAACAAGGAGTGGCAAGAGCCTAAGCATGGGGATTCCCATGGAACCCCCAAGATAATCTAAGGACACCAAAAAGCCAAAGCTTGGGGATGCCTCGGAAGGCATCCCCTCTTTCGTCTACTTCCATTGGTAACTTTACTTGGAGCTATATTTTTATTCACCACATGATATGTGTTTTGCTTGGAGCGTCTTGTATGATTTGAGTCTTTGCTTTTTAGTTTACCACAATCATCTTTGCTTTACACACCTTTTGAGATAAACACACATGATTCAGAAATTATTAGAATACTCTATGTGCTTCACTTATACCTTTTGAGTTATATAGTTTTGCTTCAGTACTTCACTTATATCTTTTAGAGCACGGTGGTGGATTTTTTTATAGAAACTATTGATCTCTCATGCTTCACTTAGATTATTTTGATAGTCTTAAATAGCATGGTAATTTTCTTAAATAATCCTAATATGCTAGGTATTCAAGATTAGTAAAAACTTTCTTATGAGTGTTTTGAATACTAAGAGAAGTTTGATGCGTGATGATTGTTTTGAGATATGGAGGTAGTGATATTAAAGTTGTGCTAGTTGAGTAGTTGTGAAATTGATAAATACTTGTATTGAAGTTTGCAAGTCCCGTAGCATGCACGTATGGTAAACGTTATGTAACAAATTTGAGACATGAGGTGTTCTTTGATTGTCCTCCTTATGAGTGGCGGTCGGGGACGAGCGATGGTCTTTTCCTACCAATCTATCCCCCTAGGAGCATGCGTGTAGTGCTTGGTTTTTGATGACTTGTAGATTTTTGCAATAAGTATGTGAGTGCTTTATGACTAATGTTGAGTCCATGGATTATATGCACTCTCACCTTTCCATCATTGCTAGCCTCTTTGGTACCGTGCATTGCGCTTTCTCACATTGAGAGTTGGTGCAAACTTCGCCGGTGCATCCAAACCCCGTGATATGATACGCTCTTTCACACATAAACCTCCTTATATCTTCCTCAAAATAGCCACCATACCTACCTATTATGGCATTTCCATAGTCATTCCGAGATATATTGCTATGCAACTTTCCACCATCCCGTTTATCATGACACGTTCATCATTGTGATATTGCTTTGCATGATCATGTAGTTGACATTGTATTTGTGGCAAAGCCACCGTTCATATTTTTCATACATGTCACACTTGACTCATTGCAAATCCCAGTACACCGCTGGAGGCATTCAGATAGAGTCGTACCTTGTTCTAGTATCGAGTTGTAATCATTGAGTTGTAAATAAATAGAAGTGTGATGATCATCATTTAATAGAGCATTGTCCCAAATAAAAAAAGAGAGAGAAAGGCCAAATAAAAAAAGAAGGCCCAAAAAAAGAGAAATGAAAAGGGACAATGCTACTATCTTTTTTTTCCACACTTGTGCTTCAAAGTAGCACCATGATCTTCATGATAGAGAGTCTCTTGTTTTGTCGCTTTCATATACTAGTGGGAATTTTTCATTATAGAACTTGGCTTGTATATTCCAACAATGGGCCTCCTCAAGTGACCTAGGTCTTCGTGAGCAAGCAAGTTGGATGCACACCCACTAGTTTATTTTGTTGAGCTTTCATACATTTATAGCTCTAGCGTATCCATTGCATGGCAATCCCTACTCCTTGCATTAACATCAATCTATGGGCATCTCCATAGCTCATTGATTAGCCTTGTTGATGTGAGATTTTCTCCTTTTTGTCTTCTCCACATAACCCCCATCATTATACTCTATTCCACCCATGGTGCTATATCCATGGATCACGCTCATGTATTGCGTGAAGATTTATAAAGTTTGAGGTTACTAAAGTATGAAACAATTGCTTGGCTTGTCATCGGAGTTGTGCATGACGAGAGCATTCTTGTGTGACGAAAATGGAGCATGACTAAACTATATGATTTTGTAGGGATGAACTTTCTTTGGCCATGTTATTTTGAGAAGACATAATTGCTTAGTTAGTATGCTTGAAGTATTATTATTTCTATGTCAATATAAAACTTTTATCTTGAATCTTTCAGATCTGAATATTCATGCCATAATTAAGAAGAATTACATTGAAATTATTTCTAGTAGCATTCCACATCAAAAATTCTGTTTTTATCATTTACCTACTCGAGGACGAGCAGGAATTAAGCTTGGGGATGCTTGATACGTCTCCAACGTATCTATAATTTTTTATTGCTCCATGCTATACTATCTACTGTTTTGGACATTATTGGGCTTTATTGTCCACTTTTATATTATTTTTTTGGACTTACCTATTAATCGGAGGCCCAGCCCAGAATTGCTATTTTTTGCCTATTTTAGGGTTTTGAAGAAAAGGAATATCAAACGAAGTCCAAAAGGAATGAAACCTTCGGGAACGTGATTTTTGGAACGAACAAGATCCAGGAGACTTGGACCCTACGTCAAGCAACCAACAGGGAGGCCACGAGGTAGGGGGCGCGCCTACCCCCCCCCCCCCAGGCGTTCCCTCCACCCTCGTGGGTCCCCTGTTGCTCCACCGACGTACTTCTTCCTCCTATATATACCTGCGTACCCCCAAATGATCAGATACAGAGCCAAAACCCTAATTCCACCGCCGTAACTTTCTGTATCCATGAGATCCCATCTTGGGGCCTGTTTCGGAGCTCCGCCAGAGGGGGCATCGATCATGGAGGGCTTCTACATCAACACCATAGCCCTTCCGATGAAGTGTGAGTAGTTTACCTCAGACCTTTGGGTCCATAGTTATTAGCTAGATGGCTTCTTCTCTCTTTTTGGATCTCAATACAAAGTTCTCCCCCTCTCTTGTGGAGATCTATTCGATGTAATCTTCTTTTGCGGTGTGTTTGTTGAGACCGATGAATTGTGGTTTTATGACCAAGTTTATCTATGAACAATATTTGAATCTTCTCCGGATTCTTCTATGTATGATTGGTTATCTTTGCAAGTCTCTTCAAATTATCAGTTTGGTTTTACCTACTAGATTGATCTTTCTTGCAATGGGAGAAGTGCTTAGCTTTGGGTTCAATCTTGCGGTGTCCTTTCCCAGTGACAGTAGGGGCAGCAAGGCACGTATTGTATTGTTGCCATCGAGGATAACAAGATGGCGTTTTTATCATATTGAATGAATTTATCCCTCTACATAATGTCATCTTGCTTAAGGCGTTACTCTGTTCTAATTAACTTAATACTCTAGGTGCATGCTGGATAGCGGTCGATGTGTGGAGTAATAGTAGTAGATGCAGGTAGGAGTCGGTCTACTTGTCTCGGACATGATGCCTATATACATGATCATACCTAGATATTCTCATAACTATGCTCAATTATGTCAATTGCTCAACAGTAATTTGTTCACCCACCGTAAAATACTTATGCTCTTGAGAGAAGCCACTAGTGAAACCTATGGCCCTCGGGTGTATCTTCATCATATTAATCTTCCAACACTTAGTTATTTTCATTGCCTTTTATCTTACCTTGCATATTTATCATAAAAATACCAAAAATATTATCTTATCATATCTATTAGATCTCACTCTCGTAAATGACCGTGTAGGGATTGACAACCCCTTATCGCGTTGGTTGCGAGGATTTATTTGTTTTGTGCAGGTGCGAGGACGCGCGTAGCCTCCTACTGGATTGATACCTTGGTTCTCAAAAACTGAGGGAAATACTTATGCTACTTTGCTGCATCACCCTTTCCTCTTCAAGGGAAAACCAACGCAATGCTCAAGAGGTAGCACGCACACGCAAGATCATGGTGATTCATAGCAACGAGAGGGGAGAGTATCATCTACGTACCCTCATAGACCGTAAACGGAAGCATTATGACAACGCGGTTGATGTATTCACTACAAAAAAAGACACATCCGTGACATTTTGGGCCGAACGAATTTTTTCCTGTCATACATATGACACTTCTATGACGATAATTGTGACAAAACCCGGTATCATCATTGATGTGGTGGGCTCCTACTTCTATGACAAAAAATCATGACAGAAAATGGGATTTTCGTCCTGGGCAGGCCGGAGATGCAGCTGCATGACATTTTTTGGGCTGTCCATGACGGAAAAAACCGTGGTAGAAGCGAGGGGGGGGAATTTCGGGGAGTTCCCGGTTACGGTGGGAGATCGGGGGGCCGAGCGATGTGCGTTTCTCTCGTACACGTACGCGCGTGTGTGTGAGGCGTTGGCTCTAACTGAACCCGAGTGAGGCGTTGGGCTCTAACTGAACCCGAGCGATTGCACTGCAGGCTACGCGTTACTCAACCCGAGCGATCGATCGATGGCTGTTAACTGAACCCGATCGAGCGATTCCTTCACTACTTCTGCTAACTAAAGCCGATCGATGTGATGAACAGTGAGCGTTGCAGGGGGGTTTGGATGAATAGTGAGCGGTGGCGTTGCGTCTGGATGAACAGGACCCCGTGGTGTGGTGGAGGGCTGGATGAACAGTAGACGGTGGAGGGGTGCCCGTGGAGGGGTGGATGAACAGGACCCCGTGGTGTGGAGGGCTGGATGAACAGTAGACGGTGGAGGGGTGGTTGAACAAGACCCCGTGGTGTGGAAGGCTGGATGAACAGTAGACGGTGGAGGGGTGCCCGTGGAGGGGTGGTTGAACAGGACCCCGTGGTGTGGAGGGCTGGATGAACAGTAGAGGATGGAGGGGTGGTTGAACAGTAGCCGGTGGAGTAGCGCGTGGTGGAGGCTGGATGAACAGGAGCCCGTGGATGAACAGTCGCAGGTGGAGGTTGGAGGAGGTCGACGGTGGATGAACAGTAGCTCGTGGAGGCTGGAGGGGGTGACGGTGGAGATGAACAGTATCCCGTGGAGTCCCGTTTTACGGTACGCCACACCCCTCCCGATGAACAGGACCCCGTTTCGACCGTAGCGCTCCAACACAAGTCCGTTTGGTCTGTTTTGCGGTACGCCACACCCCTCCCGATCAACAGGACCCCCGTTTCGACCGTAGGAGGTCCGTTTCCTCCGTTTTGCGGTACGCCAAACCCCTCTCGATGAACAGGATCCCGTTTCGAACGTGGCCGGTCGAACACAAGGCCGTTTCCTCCGTTCTGCGGTATGCCAGGCCTCGTTTCCATCGCATGTTCCATCCAAGCCCTCTGGATGAACACGACGCATTCCGTTGCCTCCCCATGAACACGACGCATTCCGTTGCCTCCCCATGAACACGACGACGACGATGTTTCTCCGTTCCGACCCAGCCATGTACACGAGCCGTCGCCGTACGTATGCTCGAGTAGGCGTTCGAGACCCCGCCCGTATGTACACATACATGGCCATATTTTCTTTCTTGCACCTTGGCCGTTGTACGTACGTGTAAATGCTACGTGCGCGCCTCTACTACGACATGTGCGTGCCTCTACTACGACACGTGCGCGCCTCTACATCGACCAGTATGTACGTACACGTTCGCGACCAGAATGACAACGCTACGTATGCTTCGACCAGGTGGGTCCCGCCTGTCAGGCACTTCCTTGCCTGCGAAGATGTAGCTGGTCGGTCCCAGCAGTCAGGGGCGAATCGCTTTTTTTTGCCCGGACACACTTCCTTGCGTGCGAAGATGTCGCTGGTGGGTCCCAACAGTCAGGGGGAAACGTTTTTTTCAGGAAATACAGTGGCCCGTCCAGTGGGTCCCACTGTCAGGTGGAGGAATAATTATTTTGCACGTAATAAGGAGGCACTTCCTTGCTGCGGCCGTGGACCCAGCTGTCAGCCTCTCCACGTACAGTCCATGTCCGATGGAAGCCGTTCCTTGACCACGTTGACCACGCCACGCCGAGAGCACCAGGGCGGTGGACGACGGCGAGGCCTAGGAAGTGGACGACGCGGAGCCGGGGAAGACGCGGCAGTGGATGCCCACGCGTAGAGGAGTACGGGGGTTCACTGGTTCGCTGCGGTGTGAGGCTGCCATCGCCGCAGAATAACAGGGGGGTGGGTGAGTAGAGGGATGGCCTGGCCAGTGGTGGGAGTAGTAGGGGCGGTGAGGCCTCCGCCGCATCGCAGCCGGCCATGGGAGGCAGGAGTATGAGGCACAACCGGCGCTGGTTTGGGCGGCTGGAGCAAGAAGACCAGAGGTTGAAGAAGCACTACGGTCGTTGGATGGACATCGTACGGTCACTGGAGTTAGAATCGTGCATATTGACCAAGTTGACAAAGCCCTCCGTCCCCATCAACTTAGTAGGCCCACAAGTCAGCTTCCCACCAAGGTGGGTCCCAGCTAGCAGGGGGTATTTTTTTAGCATAATAAGGAGGCACTTCCTTGCGTGCGAAGATATAGCTGCTGGGTCCGAGCTGTCAGCGGCGGTAACATTTTTTTCGTGAAAACAGAGGCCCTTTCTGTGGGTCCCTGATGTCAGGGGAGGAATCATTATTTTGGGCGTAATAAGGAGGCATTTCCTTGCGTGCGGCCGTGGACCCAGCTGTCGGCCTCTCCACGTACAGTCCACTTCAGATGCATGTCGTTCGTTGACCACGCCGCGCCGAGAGCACCAGGGCGGTGGACGACGGCGAGGCCTAGGAAGGGGACGACACGGAGGCGGGGAAGACTCGGCAGTTGTTTCCCACATGGAGGGGAGTACGACTGCACGAGGGTTTACTAGTTCGTCTGTCGTCGCCGGAGAATAACAGCAGGTGTGGGTGAGTAGAGGGATGGCTAGGCCAGCGATGGGAGTACGGTCGGGCGGTGAGGCCTGCACGGCAGCACAGTCGGCCGTGAGGAGGAGGGGGTAGGCAGTCCTGTCGGCGCTTGTTTGAGCGGCTGGAGCAGGAAGAGCAGAGATTGAAGAAGCACGACGGCCATTGGATGGACATCCAACAGTCAGTGCTTGTGCGTCAACCTTTTTTTAGGAAAGCCTCAAATCTGTGGAAAATAGCATACAGCCCATCTGCCATTATTTCTAATAATTTACAGCCCATTTGCTAATTCTTAAGGTTTTTTGAGCCCATATACTTTTTGTTACCATTACAGCCCATATTGTGGCCACGGTTAAAAAATTAACGAAATTTTGCATATTTCGGTGCGGTCCGAACTGTTTTTAATCCTGAAATTTCAACTCACATTCAAACTGATTTTAAAAATAAATGTATATCAATATAAAATCCAACAAATTCTCCACGCATAAAAATTAATGTAATTTAAAATATCAAAATGAAAAAAAAGATATTTTAAACTAATTGCCGGTTTGATGTGTTTTAAAAATGTACAGCCCATTTCTCATTACTGATGGGCCATTTTCTCGGCCAGCCGAATGAAGCTCTCCTCGTCTTGAAATATTTGCAGCCCAACAGGCCTGACAAAGCGACTTACTTGGCAAATCACAAAAAAAAACTAGGTTGTGGCCGTGGACCCAGCTGTCAGCCTCTCCACGTACAGTACTCTTCTGATGGAAGTCGGTCATTGACCACATTGACCACGCCACACCGAGAGCACCAAGGCGGTGGACGACGAAGAGGCCTAGGAAGGAGACGATGCGGAGCCGAGGAAGACGCGGCAGTGGATGCCCACACAGAGAGGAGTACGAGGGCTCACTGGTTCAGCTGCAGCGTGAGGCTGCCGTCGCCGCAGAATAATAGGGGGGTGTGGGTGAGTAGAGGGATAGCATGGGCCAGCGGTGGGAGTAGTAGGGGGAGGTGAGGCCTCCGCGGCATCACAGCCGGCCACGAGAGGTAGGAGCACACGGCACGACCGGTGCAGCTTTGGGCGGCTGGAGCAAGAAGACCAGAGGTTGAAGAAGCACTATGGCCGTTGGATGGACATCGTACGGTCACTGGAGCTAGAATCATTCATATTGACTAAGTTGACAAAGCCCTCCATCCTCGTCAACTTATTAGGCCCACAAGTCAGCCTCCCACCAGGTTGGGTCCCAGCTAGCAGGGGGTATTCATTTTTCTATGTGTAATAAGGAGGCACTTCCGGTGGGTCCGAGCTGACAGCGGGGGGGGGGGGGCATTTTTTTGTGAAATACTGTGGTCCGTCCGGTGGGTCCCAGCAGTCAGGGGGAAACGTTTTTTCCGTGAAATAATGGTGTCCCGTCCGGTGGGTCTCTGCTGTCAGGTGGAGGAATAATTATTTTGCGCGTAATAAGGAGGCATTTCCTTGCGTGCGGCCGTGGACCCAGCTGTCGGCCTCTCCACGTACAGTCCACTTCAGATGCATGTCGTTCGTTGACCACGCCGCGCCGAGAGCACCAGGGCGGTGGACGACGGCGAGGCCTAGGAAGGGGACGACACGGAGGCGGGGAAGACTCGGCAGTTGTTTCCCACATGGAGGGGAGTACGACTGCACGAGGGTTTACTAGTTCGTCTGTCGTCGCCGGAGAATAACAGCAGGTGTGGGTGAGTAGAGGGATGGCCTGGCCAGCGGTGGGAGTAGTAGGGACGGTGAGGCCTCCGCGGTAGCACAGCCGGCCACGGGAGTCAGGAGCATGCGGCACGACCAGCGCTGCTTTGGGCGGCTGGGGCAAGAAGACCAGAGGTTGAAGAAGCACTACGGCCGTTGGATGGACATCGTTGACCACGCTGCACCGAGAGCACCAGGGTGGTGGACGACGGCGAGGCCTACGAAGGGAACGACACGGAGCCGGGGAAGACACGGCAGTGGCTGCCCACACGGTGGAGAATACGAGGGTTGACTGGTTCGGCTGCCGTCACCGGAAAATAACAGGAGGTGTGGGTGAGTAGAGGGATAGACAGGCCAGGGATGCGAGTATGATGGGGCCGTGCAGCCTTCCCGGCAGCACTGCCGGCCACGGGAGGCGGGAGCAGGAGGTTCCGACAGTGCTGGTTTGGGCGGCTGGGGAAGGAAGATCAGAGACTGAAGAAGCATGATTGCCGTTAGATTGACATCTAACGGTATGACGCTGGTAGAGTCGATTGTTGACTAAGTTTCTTTTTTGAGAAATCTTGTGTACGCATGAACTTAGTACGCCCACAAGTCAGCCTCCAAATCTGTGGCAGACAACATAAAGCCCATTTGCTATTTTTTATAATTTGCAGCCCATTTGCTAATTCTTAAGTAATTTATTACAGCCCATTTTCTACCCAGGACCACAGTCAAAAAGTCCAACCTTATTTTGCATATTTCGGTGGAGTCTGAACTGTTGTAATCCTGAAATGATAAACATTTTTTAAGAACTTATTGATTTGCCAAAAAAATCATTTTGTTTTTGTAAGCAAATAAGACGTGGGACAATTTAGTTGGTTTAAGGGAAAACCAGTGGTAAAAAAATCAGTGCTGGGTGGGAAAAATCAACAAAAATAAGGATGTAAATATGAAAAGGGAATTTTATGTGTTTTCTATATAATGATATGTGTATATGAACTAGTAAAACTATAGGTAGAGATTAGAAAACAGATGTAGGACATGCGTTTCAAGAGGAAAATAGAACTGGGCTGTGTGTTTGATTCAGTAAAAAAACTACCTGCGGATGTTGTAAGACAAAATATAACTAACGCTGGCGGGCCAGAGGCCAGTAGATACCTGCTGGATCTTTGTGCCCCGTTGTCGTCATGGGCTGGGCCTGTTAAAAACAAAACAACCCTGGGCAATCTACAGCCCAGTTGAAACTTGCTCGACCTGAAAAAACAATATACGTGCTGAATAAACGAGAGAATTCTGCAAGTACATACTGATAACTGGGATGCAACACGGATATTTTTTTATCGTGATAATAAGTGCATGCACGTGTTTCAAAAAAATTGGAGAACTGGAAATTCGAACGGCGGGTGCTTATGCTACCCATCAAATAAAAATCAGGTGCCTGAAAATTCGTTTCGAAACAAATGATTCAGCTTTATGTCCACGTCGACCCTCGGCATGATGGTTGGAAGCAAATGCAAGTTCATACCAAAAGATCGTTAACAACAATACCAACTTGCGGACGACAAGGTAGTACAACTACCAATACCAAACTAACTTATAATCTTTTTACTCCTGGCCCTAGTGTTCGTCTGGTAGAAAATCTTGCAGAGGACCAGCTCCCGCTCCTTCTCTTGCTCCAGGTCCCTGAGGTGGTACTGGTGCATCATCCAGTTGGTCCTCTGCTGGTCGAAGTTCTTGTTGGTGTGCAACACTAGAACCTTTTTTGCTGCCCGTCTGCCGACCTTTGACTATCACCGGCAAGGTATTGCCGGTCTTGTGCCACATCGCGTGCATGCCGCACTCCGACTGTATCTTGTGACGCGTCCACGCGCCCCTTTTGAACGCCCTGGAATTGCGCTGGAAGAAATGCTTCCTTAGGCCACTCAGTGTGATACCTGCAGTATTGTGGAATAGAGGTTTTAGTGTACCTAGTTGGCATTTTCATAACATCTTTGGCATGTTGCAGTCACTTGTTTCACTTTTTATTAACTGTCAAATTGTAATTGCTTCACCAGGTCTGCGTCTAAAAAGAAAAATAGAGCTATAAACAAAGGAATATGTTTGTGCAAGTAGACGGCCGATCGGTGTCTTACCTGGAAGTTTCTCAGGTTGGGTGTAACATATGCCGTGCTCGCTGTCGATGGTTGGTATGAACAAATCGATGAGAGACTGAAATCTCGCGCTGTCAGCACTCACTTTGGCCTCAAGGTGCTCGATCAGCTCCTGATCCGTGGGATCAAACTTGACGCCAGCCGGCAGCACGGGCCAATCCTTCTTCGACTTGCATCGGTAACTCTAGTTATATGGTACTCAATGTATGATCAATCGACTGTTTTAAGTGAATGATGAAAGATTTCGACAGATAAGTGGTACTCCAAATCTGAAGTCCAGAATACCCAAACACGCCGCCGGGATTCTTGTGTCACCTCACGCGCAGCGTGTTGTCACGTCAATTCAATGTGTGGACATGATGAATAATTTGACCGACGTATACTAGTACTGCTACTGTACTACTTACTAGTCGTATTTAGTGTCACGATTTATACATAGGTTTAACTAACAAGTATGCACTTGAAGCCTAACTGATATATATATGGCTTCTGCACAACATCTCCATCATCATTATCAGTACATCCTACACAGGTGAGTTAGGATGGACTTGATCCCAGGAAGGTAGCTATCCTTCAAACAAGAGGAGTGCTTCAAACTAACAACAGTACATAATATCCAACAAAAGAGGGTCGTGCTACAGTAGCAGAATACATGGCTCAGTCTAGATATCAGCACGAATCAAGTTGTGCATATTTGATGTTGGCATGAACCACATCGCCGTATGTCGGGTTTGCAAAAGCCATCCATCGCATGGAAGCTTGGTGCCTTTCACACACTGAAGATTATCTGGCAACAAGCTGTGTCGATGAATCTCTGGATATGGTGATTCATGAAACCCATGGTATGATGTGTAAACACAGCCCCCCCCTCGCGAATGGAAGTTGCATAGCACAGTAATCATCGCCGGTGATATGATCGATGATTGGTTGGATGATCGGATAATTGAGCCCAAGGAACAAGGAGTGGTTGCCGAGGCTGTAAACCCGCCTCCAGTTGAATACGCCAGGCCCAACGGAGCTGGGATCTTTCTTGAACACGAAGCAGCCATAGCCATCAATGTCATGAACGCCCCACGCATTGTACTGCATGTGGTTTGATGTAATGGTTTGGTCAATTTGGTACGTGCGAATGAGCATCAAATGACCGCCGTCAGCTGAACGAGCGATAAACCACCACCCATCGGCTGGTATGATTCCAGGTCCTGGAATCATGACGGCCAGCGCATTTGCGTCTGCTGCAACAATTCAAATTGGAGACCAAAAGGACAAAAATAAACAATCATGTTCAGAGTATGTGTCGAATTAAGATTATTATAACAGTGACACATATCATAGACAGAGAATTGCAATGCTGTGGTCATAATCATACCCCAAGTTTTAAAAAATAAGCCAATGGCTTTCATATTCTAGCAATATGTCATGGTTCAAACATCATGTAACAATGAGAGGAAAACAGCTATGACAGCGCCTACTCATATTCTACCATAGCACTTACTACTACTGTTCTCATATCAACTCTAAGCAATAACATGCGTTGTTATAAAAATCTTGTAAACGAGAGTAACATATAGCAATCATGATGTTATGCTCATAATATGTATTCTAACAATCATTAGATGCCAATTGTTCTCATATCAACTCTAACAATAACATGTGTGGTCATAAAAATCTAGGAAATGAGAGGAACATATAGCAATGATGTGGTTATAGACATGTTATGCATTCTAAATTTGTAACAAATGAACATGCAGTCGTATTCATAAGGTAAAGATGAGATGAGATAGAATAATTACACGATGATAGATTCCACCAATATAGGTAGCCAATCTGTGCGTCAACCGCGTAAACGATGCCATCGTGCACTATAGCATCAGACAGAAATGTTTCCTCAACAGGATTGATGATGAGCCATAACCATGTATGGCGACCGGATTCTAGATAGACTAATCCCTTGTTGAACAAGGCAATGAGCTTGTAATCCATGTAGTCTTCTGATGGTGTGGGCACTTTGCAGATTACAACTTTCTGCAAACAGAGGTCGAGCCAAAAGCTTGACGCGTCTCGTGCGTAGTAGGCAGGAGTGTCCGGCGGGCCGCGAGGTGGTGTGGCTGCCATGAATGAGGTAATATTTATCTTGAGGCTGGAAATTACGGAATTAGTGGCACACATTATGCAAGCAACCCAAGAATTGGAGGAAGTGAGAATGTTGCATTTGAACACGGAGGAGGTCCTGTTGTTTCTGCTATCTAAAGCCCAAGATAATCCCGGTTCTTCTTTAGATACCAATTCAAATTTTCATTAGATTGTTGTACTTGCATGTTGTGTCATGTCTCTGAATGGATTATTTTGCAAGACCCCCTATGTTGTCCATGTGTTGTAATGATCCAAAAATTTTAGGTGAGGTAATCCTCAGAACTTGTATGATTGACATAAGGTGAACTGTTTGTCGTGTGAGCATATTGTATTGGATGAAATAACCGTTTGACTCAGAGTGTATCCAACCTACTAAATTCGAAGATCACAGCATTTCTAAATCATAATCATATAGAAAGGTGGAATAAATCTTTGTTGTGGTTTTGAAGAAATAAATAACAAAACGTATAATTATCTATGGATATTCGTAATCGAATACAAATTGGATTTGAATTTAGTTTGCCAGGTCCCAGGGCAAACGTGAATGCTAATTCTCCCAAGTTTTGAACGAAGCGGCTAAACACCCACTATAATTTGTGGGCTGCTCGAAGCAAGTGTTTGCGAGATGGAAATTACTGTCTACCCCTGACACTTGACATCCTTATCGACAGGATTTACATTGCTGTCGATAGGGGTAGACTAGTAACTTCAATCAGATGTGACACGGCGGCCTTTGAGCCCATTCAGACACGATGGGCGCCAAACGTGGGCGTCAAAACACATTTGATTCACGCTCGTTTGAAAGACATGTGTCTCTTCCTCCATTTCCCCATTCATACACGGTGGGCGGCAAAACAAACTCTCCTCGTCCGAAATCGATGTAGGCTTATATTTTAAATAGGGGCAGATCTGTAACTTCCATCAGACATGACACAACCGCCCTACCTGTCAGCCCTGTATATACACCATGGGCGCCAACCGTGGGCGGCAAAACACCCTCTCCTCGCCTGAAATAGTTACCGGCAAATATTTGGGAGATGCGAGATTACCGTCCTATCCCCAACCGACGCAATGTCCGAAATTTTAAACGGGGGATAAGTTCGTAACTTTCCCCCATTTCAGAGAAGCACGTCCCAAAGTTTGAGATCCCCCCCTCCCCTCCATTTCCCCATTCATACACCGTCGGCAGCACGACAACCTCCACACTGCGGTCAGCCTCCTCCGTCCGCCACCCCATCCTCCACCTTGCCGGAGCCGCTACCCCTACCCCGTCGTCCACTGCAAGAGATGGACATCTCTCATCCACGGTGCTGGACCAGCATCCTTTCACCGCCTCCTCTCGCTTCATTGGCGTCGTCGTCCACCTTGCCGTTGCCGCTCCTACGACCGCCTCGTCCACGGCAACAGGATATATCCCCCGACCCGGCCGTCTGTCGTCTAAAGTCTTCTTCTCCGCCGCCGACAGCCATCGCACCTGCAGCACCCTCAACGTATCAGCATAGGCCTACACGGCATCGCAAGAGAGGTGGTACTCTTCCATATGTGCTTAAGTTATTGATCTCACCCGGAAAATAGATCGTAATTTGTTTACTGTACTTTTCTTGTCCGTACCAAATCGTAGTGGCTAGTTGAAAGCAAACATTGGTTGCGAAGTAGCTTTGTCCGGTTTGCACCTTCAGATCCTCCATGGCACGGGCACTATACTCGTAAAGCTTATGGTTCCCCCCCTTTATATTCACTACCATCATCGTAGGTGCTTCGTGTCGTGCTAGCACTACTCCTCAAGACCTCAACCCAAAGCTTACGTGTTGACCGAGAACGTTTAATTGGTCACCTAATGTTCCTATATTCGTTTCGAAAAGCATGTGCGCCACCCACTGGTCCAGCTAGTTCCACTTTCCTGATTTTTCTCTTGATGCTTAGGGTTTCCCCCTTTTATCTACTCTACTATGATCTGCGTAGGTGCTTTCTGTCATACTAGCATTACTCCACCCTTCAAGCTAAACAACACAACACTCAAAATTCGAAAGCTTAGTTACTCAAATATGATTGTGATATAATACTAATATTAGTTGACCGATACATTTAATTGGTTAGCTAAAGGTCCCACTTGAGTTTCCAAATGCATGTCGCGACATATAGAGAGGCAGCATAATTGCATTTCTTTGTCACTTGTTGACCGTACTTTCTTGTCCATACCAAATCTTAGTTGTTATTTCAAAGCAAACATCGGTTGCTAACTACCCTTTGCGCAGTTTGCAGCTTCAGATCTGCCATCCCACTGCCACGGTCAACACTGTACTCATCATGCTTATGTTTTCCCCATTTTATGATGACCACAATCAGCCTACGTGGTTCGTGTCGTAATAGCACTGCTCCACCCATGGAGCTAAACAAGCTCAGTTGTACAAATTCATATCTGATATTATTGCTGATATTAGTAAAATTGAGAGATGTTTAATTGGTTACCTAAATGTTCCTACTTTAGTTTCAAAATGCATGTGAGCCACATATGGAGAGACTGGAAAGAATAGTATTTCTCTGTGCGCTCTGGTTCATCATGGGTGGCCAACCGACATTGTATTAAAAGACTTGTAATATCTTCAATCTGCTTCCTCTTCTGCTCTTCTTTAAGATGATACTCTTCTCTTGCGGTCGACTGGTCAGGTCGAGTTGTTCTCCCTTAGTATATTTTGAATCTGTCAGGTCAGGTCGACTTGTTCTTCTTTACTATATGTTGAAGCTATCATCTACGAAGTGTCATCACTTCTGGAGCTCTCATATTTTGAGTAGTAGGCCACATTATATTAATGCACACAACAAATTACAGCATGCATGACATCTTTTAAAAGAATTGCAGAGATAGCACAAAGGGGTTTACAGGGAGGCAGTATTGGGTTAGAATCACTTCCGCATTACATAGAAAATCTCACTTGTTTTTATGTTTTCATGCATGTCAGATATTGAACATTATCAAAATGAATATGAGAATGGGTGCACGAGAGGAATATTGCGGAATGATCCACTGCCTAACAAACTTGCATGGTGGAGGATGGCCTATCTTATTCACCCATCAAGGTGCTTGCTCTAACTTTGCAAAGTTGTATTGGTCGCACATATTTTGCTTCTGAACTCTTGCATTTCTTCTACTTTGTTACACCATCTGCTTAGTTTAAGCATCATATATGAGTATATGCCATACCTATCCATTTTCTGTACCTATTCCATGTGTCGTCACACTATGTTTTTCCAGTCAAATGTTGTTCTTTCGTAATAGGTGTCCAAAAGGAAGAGGGTGAGTGCAGGTCGTCAAGGAGTACAAACTAGGTATTTGGAATAGGTAGTGATACCTGTTAAATCAGATAGATCAGCAGCCACAGAAAACACAGGCCCAACTGTACCACACTTTACCCCTACTCCAGTGGCCAAACCCCTATTAGAACTGATGGGAGCCCAGCGTGAGGTGCTGTCTATGATATCAATTCAAATTTTGAACTCCTAAATTTCTGCTTGTGCCTTACCTTCTCTCTTGTATGAAAACTAATTTCAGATGAATCTCCTTGCTCAAAGGATCATACGATCTCAAAACAATAATGGGCTCTGCATTGCTCTTGTTAGTACCTCTCTCCCTTTTGCCTTGTAACACTGTACTTAATTAATTGCTATTTGATTATGTATCATCAGTCTGCACCTGAGCTTCATTATCCTCTATTTCTTCCAATATTATTTGATCTATATTTACTCTTTGCAAAATGTAGACTAATGGCAACGCTTATAAAGAATTTTCTTTGGGGAATTTATTGAATTATCCTTCCATCAACATGGAGAAGGGCTTTGTCCAGCCCGTGTTAACATGTAATGTAAGTTCATCCTTCTCAAGCCTTCAAACTTTGTTCTAGTATAGATTTGGGTAGGCATCATTTCCTCCACTGTTGTTTGCTTTGCTGTTTACATCTGATTGGATGTTTGCAACAACTACCAGTTTCAAATTGTAGTTGTAAAACATGTTCCTTATGTAGAACAGATCCATTTATTTGCTTATATAATTGTGAAACCTGTTACGTGTCTCCTTGTTTCTCTTTCAGACTCGTATCTCTTATGCCAGGCAGAACTTTAGGGAAGATAGTGAGCCAAACCATCTTGAGGACAGCGAGATGACCCCAAGGTCCTGTCTTGATGAAGACAGTGAGTTGAAGCTACTCACCAGCAGGTGTGAGACAACCTCTATGCAGTCGCTGCCTCAATCAGTTTGACTTCTTCAGTCTCGAATTAAAGCGGAAAGGCCTGCTTCAGCTCAGCTCCGACTTGAAGTCAAAGATGCAATGAAGATGTCAGAGGACTGCCGTGCACACCATCATGCCTTAAATCTAGTGTTGATGCATCTATCTTTGACACAACTGAGGTCTACTCAGCTTCTTCAGCTGTTTGGGGGGCCCCGACCTGGCGAGGCCTAGTGCCTTCTGAAGTGCTCTCAGTTTTGTATATTCTTTTGTCGGCACGTTTATTTGCACTGGTGGCGAACTTTGATGCCCAGTGGATGCAATATGTGTGATAGCCGTGATAGCCTAGCGTAAGTTGCTTGCTTATTTATTTCCTTGTTGTCTTGTTTATTTGTTTGCTTCTAGTCATTGCAGTTATTTTTCCGTGGTTTGCTAGTGGTTGTAATAACCTATTTTTTAAAACTAGGCCACAATAACCATGGGCTAATATTTACTGTAGTGACACTGGGCCTCCTACGGGCCGTAGAAACAGTGGGCCCTCTACGGGCCGTAGAAATAGTGGGCCTTCTACGGGCCGTAGAAACAATGGGCCCTCTACGGGCTGTATCATCAATGGGCCTTATACGGGCAGTATGATCGATGGCCAAACATGGGCCAATAACATGCCGCATTATGGTCGTAAACGGGCTAGAGTTGGAATCATCCGTTCATGGGCCGACCATAACGGCCCATCGTTAATAAGCCGTATTTGATGATGCTATGAAAACGTCCCAACGTATTAACAGACCACAAACGGGCCGACTGTAACCACGGGCTGAATTTGGCCCACAAGAAGAAAATGACAGTAACGAGCCGTAAGTAAACGAATGCTGGAAATGAGCCCAAGAATAAATGGGCTCTGAGAAGGCCGAAAGATAACATGGGCTGGAAACGGCCCAACGGAATAACGGGCTGTTAATGGGTATAAAGTGATACACTATTCATTACGGGCCAGTTTCATCACGGGCCGTTAATGGGTGTAAAGTGATACACTGTTCATTACGGGCCAGTTTCACCACGGGCCATTAGTAGGCCAAGAGTTACATAGGGCCTCATATGGGCCGAAAGACGTCATGGGCCAGAAGTGAAAACGGGCTGGAATCATATTGGATGGCCCAGATGACGCTACTGGGCATAATTCGGATAGGGCGTAATGGGCCTTGGGTTAGCGGGCTGTAAATGGGCTATATTCGAACAGGCCGTTAACAGGCTTTCCATGGGCCAGCCTGCCAGCTTTTGACCAAGTCAAATGGGCCGGACTTTTCACAGGAATGGGCCTTTGTTGGGCCGTGCCACGTGTTGACGTATCATAGGCGCCTTCCGTCCAATGAGTGGTTGACATCTGTCCCAACAATGAGCCGACACGTGTTTCCTCCAGCCAATGATGATTCTACATGTGGAAAATCCCCATTGGTCGGGGCTGTTAACGGGTTATCGGATCCAAAACCCGACCCGATAGCTTAACGGCGTTCTGTTACGGTGGATGCCATGTGTCGGTCACCCTTGACGAAAGCACTTCTGTGACGTGCAATTTATCATCATGGAAGTGGACACTTCCGTGATGATAATTTTGGTAATGTCATGGAACACTTCTACGACAGCACAGGTATGACTATCTTGATTCTGTCATAAATTTGTCATGGATGTACATGCATGACAAAAAAAGCGACCTACTTTGACAAACACGTATCATCACGGAAGTGTATTTTTTTGTAGTGATTCATACGTCTTCACGATCAACCAATTTAGTACCGAAGATACGGCACCTCCGCGATCTGCACACGTTCGGCTCGGTGACGTCCCACGAACTCACGATCCAGTAGAGATTCGAGGGAGAGCTTCGTCAGCACGATGGCGTGATGACGGTGATGATGTTACTACCGGAATAGGGCTTCGCCTAAGCACCGCTACGATATTACCGAGGTGGATTATGGTGGAGGGGGGCACCGCACATGGCTAAAGATCAATGATCAACTTGTGTATCCATGGGGTGCCCCCCTCCCCCGTATATAAAGGAGTGGAGGAGGGGGAGGGCCGGCCCTCTACTAAGGCGCGCCCTGGGGAGTCCTACTCCCACCGGGAGTAGGATTCCCCCCTTTCCAAGTAGTAGGAGTAGGAGAGAAGGAAGGGGAAGAGAGAAGAGAGGGAAGGAGGGGGTGCCGCCCCTCCCCCAAGTCCAATTCGGACTAGGCCTTGGGGGGCGTGCGGCCTGCCCTAGGCAGCCCCCCTCTCTCTCTCCCCTAAAGCCCAATAAGGCCCATATACTCCCCGGTGAATTCCGTAACTCTCCGGTACTCCCATAAATACCCGAACCACTCGGAACCTTTCCGATGTCCGAATATAGCCTTCCAATATATCGATCTTTAAGTCTCGAACATTTCAAGACTCCTCTTCATGTCCCTGATCTCATCCGGGACTCCGAATAACCTTCGGTACATCAAAACACATAAACTTATAATACCGATCCTCATCGAACGTTTAGCGTGCGGAGCCTACAGGTTCGAGAACTATGTAGACATGACCGAGACTCATCTCCGGTCAATAACCAATAGCGGAACCTGGATGCTCATATTGGTTCCCACATATTCTACGAAGATCTTTATCGGTCAAACTGCATAACAACATATGTTGTTCCCTTTATCATCAGTATGTTACTTGCCGGAGATTCGATCGTCGGTATCTCAATACCTAGTTTAATCTCATTACCGGCAAGTCTCTTTACTCGTTCCGTAATGCATCATCCCACAACTAACTCATTAGTCACATTGCTTGCAAGGCTTATAGTGATGTGCATTACCGAGAGGGCCCGGAGATACCTCTCCGACAATCGGAGTGACAAATCTTAATATCGATCTATGCCAACTCAACAAGTACCATCGGATACACCTGTAGAGCACCTTCATAATCACCCAGTTACATTGTGACGTTTGGTAGCACACAAAGTGTTCCTCTGGTATTCGGGAGTTGCATAATCTCATAGTTAGAGGAACATGTATAAGTCATGAAGAAAGCAGTAGCAACAAACTAAACGATCATCGTGCTAAGCTAACGGAGTGGGTCAAGTCAATCACATCATTCTCTAATTATGTGATCCCATTAATCAAATGACAACTCATGTCTATGGCTAGGAAACTTCACCATCTCTGATTCAACGAGTTAGTCAAGTAGAGGCATACTAGTGACACTCTGTTTGTCTATGTATTCACACATGTACTAAGTTTCTGGTTAATACAATTCTAGCATGAATAATTGATACGTCTCCAACGTATCTATAATTTTTGATTGCTCCATGCTATATTACCTATTGTTTTGGACTATATTGGGCTTTATTTTCCACTTTTATATTATTTTTGGGACTAACCTATTAACCGGAGGCCCAACCCAGAATTGTTGTTTTTGCCTATTTCAGTGTTTCGAAGAAACGGAATATCAAACGGAGTCCAAACAGAATAAAATCTTCGGGAACGTGTTTTTCTCACCGAACGTGATCCAGGAGACTTGGACCCTGCTCCAAGGAAGAAAAGAGGCGGTCACGAGGGTGGGGGGTGCCCCCCCCCCCTAGGGCGTGCCCCCTGCCTCATGGGCCCCTCGTTGCTCCTCCGGCGTACTTCTTCCTCCTATATATACACACGTACCCCCAAACGATCAGACGAGGAGCCAAAAACCTAATTCCATCGCCGCAACTTTCTGTATCCACGAGATACCATCTTGGGGCCTGTTCCGGAGCTCTGCCGGAAGAGGGCCGTCATCACAGAGGGCTTCTACATCATCCTAGCCCCTCCGATGAAGTGTGAGTTGTTTACCTCAGACCTTCGGGTCCATAGTTAGTAGCTAGATGGCTTCTTCTCTCTCTTTGAATCTCAATACAAAGTTCTCCCCCTCTCTTGTGGAGATCTATTCGATGTAATCTTCTTTTTGCGGTGTGTTTGTTGAGACCGATGAATTGTGGGTTTATGATCAAGTCTATCTATGAATAATATTTGAATCTTCTCTGAATTCTTTTATGTATGATTCGTTATCTTTGCAAGTCTCTTCAAATTATCTGTTTGGTTTGGCCAACTAGATTGGTAGTTCTTGCCATGGGAGAAGTGCTTAGCTTTGGGTTCGATCTTGCGGTGTCCTTACCCAGTGACAGAAGGGGCAGCAAGGCACGTATTGCATCATTGCCATCGAGGATAACAAGATGGGGTTTATTTCATATTGCATAAATTTATCTCTCTACATCATGTCATCTTGCTTAAGGTGTTACTCTATTTTTAACTTAGTACTCTAGATGCATGCTGGATAGCGGTCGATGAGTGGAGTAATAGTAGTAGATGCAGAATCGTTTCGATCTACTTGTCATGGACATGATGCCTATATACATGATCATGCCTAGATATTCTCATAACTATGCTCAATTCTTTCAATTGCTCAACAGTAATTTGTTCACCCACCGTAGAATATTTATGCTCTTGAGAGAAGCCACTAGTGAAACCTATGGCCCCCGGGTCTATTCTCATCATATCAATCTCCATCACTTTAATCTTACTTTGCTTTTACTTTTTACTTTGCATCTTTATACCAAAAATACCAAAAGTATTATATCTATCAGATCTCACTCTCGTATGTGACCGTGAAGGGATTGACAACCCCTAAACGCGTTGGTTGCGAGTAGCTATCGCTTTGTGCAGGTACGAGGGACTTGAGCGTGGGCTCCTACTGGATTGATACCTTGGTTCTCAAAAACTGAGGGAAATACTTATGCTACTCTGCTGCATCATCACTTCCTCTTTGGGGAAAACCAAAGCAAGCTCAAGACGTAGCAAGAAGGATTTCTAGCACCGTTGCCGGGGAGCCTACGTAAAAAGTCAACATACCAAGTACCCATCACAATCCCTATCTCTCGCATTACATTATTTGCCATTTGCCTCTCATTTTCCTCTCACCCCAATTCACCCTTGCCGTTTTATTCGCCCTCTCTCTCTATCCTCCCTCTCTATTTGCCTCTTTTTGCCCGCTTGCTTTTTGTTTGCTCGTGTGTCAGATTGCTTGTTTGTCGCGATGGCTCAAGATACTACCAAATTGTGTGACTTCACCAATACCAATAATAATGATTTTCTTAGCACTCCGATTGCTCCTGTTACCGATGCTGAATCTTGTGAAATTAATACCGCTTTGTTGAATCTTATTATGAAAGATCAATTCGCCGCCTTCCTAGTGAAGATGCCGCTACTCATCTGAATAGCTTCGTTGATTTATGTGATATGCAAAAGAAAAAAGATGTCAATAATGATGTCGTTAAATTGAAGCTTTTTCCTTTTTCTCTTAGAGATCGTGCTAAAGCTTGGTTTTCGTCTTTGCCTAAGAATAGCATTGATTCATGGAACAAGTGCAAAGATGCTTTTATCTCTAAGTATTCTCCTCCAACTAAGATCATCTCTCTTAGAAACGATATTATGAACTTTAAACGACTTGATCATGAACATGTTGCACAAGCTTGGGAGAGAATGAAATTAATGATACGTAATTGCCCTACTCATGGTTTGAATTTGTGGATGATCATACAAGAATTTTATGTCGGATTGAATTTTGCTTCTAGAAATCTTTTAGATTCGGCCGCGGGAGGCACTTTTATGGAAATCACTTTAGGAGATGCTACTAAACTCCTAGATAATATTATGGTTAATTATTCTCAATGGCATACTGAAAGATCTTCTAATAAAAAAGTGCATGCGATAGAAGAAATCAATGTGTTGAGTGGAAAGATGGATGAACTTATGAAATTATTTGCTACTAAGAGTGTTTCGTCTGATCCTAATGATATGCCTTTATCTACTTTTATTGAGAATAACAATTAATCTATGGATGTGAATTTTGTTGGTAGGAATAATTTTGGTAACAACGCTTATAGAGGGAATTTTAATCCTAGGCCATATCCTAGTAATCCTTCTAATAATTATGGGAATTCCAACAACAACTCTTATGGAAATTATAATAAGATGCCCTCTGAATTTGAGAATAGTGTTAAAGAGTTTATGAATTCACAAAAGAATTTTAATGCTTTGCTTGAGGAGAAATTGCTTAAAGTTGATGATTTGGCTAGAAATGTTGATAGAATTTCTCTTGAGGTTGATTCTTTAAAGCTTAGATCTATTCCTCCTAAGCATGGTATCACTGAGTCTCTCAAAGCCATGAGAATTTCCATTGATGAGTGCAAGGAAAGAATCGCTAGGATGCGTGCTTCCAAAGATGCCTTTATTAAAGCATGTTCTTCCAATACCTATGAAAATCAAGATGAAGATCTAAAAGTTATTGATGTGTCCCCTATTAAATCTTTGTTTTGCAATATGAATCTTGATGAAACTGAATATGATCTTCCTTTACCTAGAAGGCGTTCTAAAAATTCGGAGTATTTAGATCTTAATGATGAAATTGATGAAAGTGGGATTGAAAGAAATAAAAATCTAGATGTTGCTAAACCCACTATATTTGATTTCAAGGAATTTAATTATGAAAGTTGCTCTTTAATTGATTGTATTTCCTTGTTTCAATCCATGCTAAATTCTCCACATGCTTATAGTCAAAATAAAGCCTTCACCGAACATATTGTTGATGCCTTGATGCAATCTTATGAAGAAAAACTTGAGTTGAAAGTTTCTATCCCTATAAAACTCTATGATGAGTGGGAACCAACTATTAAAATAAAAATTAAAGATCATGAGTTTTATGCTTTGTGTGATTTGGGTGCTAGTGTCTCTACTATTCCCAAGACTTTGTGTGATTTGCTAGATTTCCGTAATTTTGATGATTGCTCTCTAAACTTGCATCTTGCGGATTCCACTATTAAGAAACCTATGGGAAGGATTAATGATGTTCTTATTGTTGCAAATAGGAATTATGTTCCCGTAGATTTCATTGTTCTTTATATAGATTGCAATCCTTCTTTCCCTATTATTCTTGGTAGACCTTTCCTTAGAACGGTTGGTGCGATTATTGATATGAAGGAAGGGAATATTAGATTTAAATTTCCATTTAAAAAGGGGATGGAACACTTTCCTAGAAATAAAATAAAATTATCATATGAAACTATCATGAGAGACACTTATGGATTGCCTTCCAAAGATGGCAATACCTAGACCTATCCTCGCTTTTATGCCTAGCTAGGGGCGTTAAACGATAGCGCTTGTTGGGAGGCAACCCAATTTTATTTTTATTCCTTGCTTTTTGCTCCTGTTTAGTAATAAATAAATTATTTAGCCTCTGTTTTTGTTGTGTTTTTTGTGTTTAATTAGTGTTTGTGCCAAGTAGAACCGTTGGGAAGACTTGGGGAAAGTCTTGTTGAACTTGCTGTAAAAAACAGAAACTTTAGCGCTCACGAGAACTGCTGTAATTTTTATTTTAAGAGTGTTATTTAGTTAATTCTTTTTGCAGATGATTAATAGATAAATTCCTCACGTCCAGCAATTTATTTTAGAATTTTTGGGGTTCCAGATCTTGCGCTAGCTACAGATTACTACAGACTGTTCTGTTTTTGACAGATTCTGTTTTTCGTGTGTTGTTTGCTTATTTTGATGAATCTATGCCTAGTAAAATAGTTTATAATCCATAGAGAAGTTGGAATACAGTAGGTTTAACACCAATATAAATAAATAATGAGTTCATTACAGTACCTTGAAGTGGTCTTTTGTTTTCTTTCGCTAACGGAGCTCACGAGTTTTCTATTTTGAGTTTTGTGTTGTGAAGTTTTCAAGTTTTGGGTGAATTCTTTTGATGGATCATGGAACAAGGAGTGGCAAGAGCCTAATCTTGGGGATTCCCATGGCACCCCCAAGATAATCCAAGTACTCCAAAAAGTCAAAGCTTGGGGATGCCCCGGAAGGCATCCCCTGTTTCGTCCACTTCCATCGGTAATTTACTTGGAGCTATATTTTTATTCACCAACATGATATGTGTTTTGCTTGGAGCGTCTTGTATTATTCGTGTATTTGTGTCTTAGTATGCCAAAATCATTATTGCTGTACACAACTTTTGAAAGAGCCATACATGAATTAAAATTTGATAGAATACTCTAAGTGCTTCACTTATATCTTTTGAGCTAAGTAGTTTTTCTCTATGTGCTTCACTTATATCTTTTGAGCATAGTAGTTTTGCTCTATGTGCTTCACTTATATCTTTTGAGCTAGATAATTTTGCTCAATGTGCTTCACTTATATCTTTTGAGCGTTATAATTTTTCTCTATGTGCTTCACTTAGATCTTTTAGAGCATGGTGGTGGATTTGTTTTAAAGAAACTATTGATCTCTCATGCTTCACTTAAATCATTTTGAGAGTCTCTTCATAGCATGGTAATTTGCTTAATAATAATATGCTTGGTATTCAAGATTTGTGAAACTTTCTTTTGAGTGTGTTGAATACTAAGAAAAGATTGAAGCATGATAATTGTTTTGAGATATGGAGGTGATAATATTAAAGTCATGCTAGTTGAGTAGTTGTGAATTTAAAGAATACTTGTGTTAAGGTTTGTGATTCCCGTAGCATGCACATATGGTGAACCGTTATGTAACGAAGTCGGATCATGATTTATTTGTTGATTGTCTTCCTTATGAGTGGCGGTCGGGGACGAGCGATGGTCTTTTCCTACCAATCTATCCCCCTAGGAGCATGCGCATAATACTTTGCTTTGATAACTTCTAGATTTTTGCAATAAGTATATGAGTTCTTTATGACTAATGTTGAGTCCATGGATTATACGCACTCTCACCCTTCCACCTTTGCTAACCTCTCTAATACCGTACACCTTTCGCCGGTATCATACACCTACCATATACCTTCCTCAAAACAGCCACCATACCTACCTATTATGGCATTTCCATAGCCATTCCGAGATATATTGCCATGCAACTTTCCACCATCTAGTTCATCATGACACATTCATCATTGTCATATTGCTTAGCATGATCATGTAGTTGACATAGTATTTGTGGCAAAGCCACCATTCATAATTTCTTCATACTTGTCACTCTTGATTCATTGCATATCCCGGTACACCGCCGGAGGCATCCATATAGAGTCATACTTTGTTTTAGAATCGAGTTGTAATCATTGAGTTGTAAATAAATAAAAGTGTGATGATCATCATTCAATAGAGCATTGTCCCAATAAAAAAAGAGAAAGGCCAAAGAAAAAAAACAAGGCCCAAAAAAAAGGGGGTAATGCTACTATCCTTTTTCCACACTTGTGCTTCAAAGTAGCACCATGTTCTTCATATAGAGAGTCTCATATGTTGTCACTTTCATATACTAGTGGGAATTTTACATTATAGAACTTGGCTTGTATATTCCAATAATGGGCTTCCTCAAATTGCCCTAGGTCTTCGTGAGCAAGAAAGTTGGATGCACACCCACTAGTTTCTTTTGTTGTGCTTTCATACATTTATAGCTCTAGTGCATCCGTTGCATGGCAATCCCTACTCACTCACATTGATATCTATTGATGGGCATCTTCATAGCCCGTTGATAGGCCTAGTTGATGTGAGACTATCTTCCCCTCCTTTTTTCTTCTCCACAACCACCATTCTATTCCACCTATAGTGCTATATCCATGGCTCACGCTCATGTATTACGTGAAGATTGAAAAAGTTAGAGTATGAAACAATTGCTTGGCTTGTCATCGGGGTTGTGCATGATTTAAATACTTTGTGTGGTGAAGATGGAGCATAGCCAGACTATATGATTTTGTAGGGATAACTTTCTTTGGCCATGTTATTTTGAGAAGACATAATTGCTTTGTTAGTATGCTTGAAGTATTATTATTTTTTATGTCAATATAAACTTTTGTCTTGAATCTTTCTAATCTGAATATTCATACCACAATTAAGAAGATTTGCATTGAAATTATGCCAAGTAGCACTCCGCATCAAAAATTCTCTTTTTATCATTTACCTACTCGAGGACGAGCAGAAATTAAGCTTGGGGATGCCTGATACGTCTCCAACGTATCTATAATTTTTGATTGCTCCATGCTATATTATCTACTGTTTTGGACTATATTGGGCTTTATTTTCCACTTTTATATTATTTTTGGGACTAACCTATTAACCGGAGGCCCAGCCCAGAATTGCTGTTTTTTGCCTATTTTAGTGTTTCGAAGAAATGGAATATCAAACGGAGTCCAAACGGAATAAAATCTTCGGGAACATGATTTTCTCACCGAACGTGATCCAGGAGACTTGGACCCTGCTCCAAGGAAGAAAAGAGGCGGTCACGAGGGTGGGGGGTGCCCCCCCTAGGGCGTGCCCCCTGCCTCATGGGCCCCTCGTTGCTCCTCCGGCGTACTTCTTCCTCCTATATATACACACGTACCCCCAAACGATCAGAACAGGAGCCAAAAACCTAATTCCACCGCCGCAACTTTCTGTATCCACGAGATCCCATCTTGGGGCCTGTTCCGGAGCTCCGCCGGAAGAGGGCCGTCATCACGGAGGGCTTCTACATCATCATAGCCTCTCCGATGAAGTGTGAGTAGTTTACCTCAGACCTTCGGGTCCATAGTTAGTAGCTAGATGGCTTCTTCTCTCTCTTTGAATCTCAATACAAAGTTCTCCCCCTCTCTTGTGGAGATCTATTCGATGTAATCTTCTTTTTGCGGTGTGTTTGTTGAGACCGATGAATTGAGGGTTTATGATCAAGTCTATCTATGAATAATATTTGAATCTTCTCTGAATTCTTTTATGTATGATTTGTTATCTTTGCAAGTCTCTTCGAATTATCCGTTTGGTTTGGCCAACTAGATTGGTAGTTCTTGCCATGGGAGAAGTGCTTAGCTTTGGGTTCGATCTTGTGGTGTCCTTACCCAGTGACAGAAGGGGCAGCAAGGCACGTACTGCATCGTTGCCATCGAGGATAACAAGATGGGGTTTATTTCATATTGCATAAATTTATCTCTCTACATCATGTCATCTTGCTTAAGGCGTTACTCTGTTTTTAACTTAATACTCTAGATGCATGCTGGATAGCGGTCGATGAGTGGAGTAATAGTAGTATATGCAGAATCGTTTCGATCTACTTGTCACGGACGTGATGCCTATATACATGATCATGCCTAGATATTCTCATAACTATGCTCAATTCTGTCAATTGCTCAACAGTAATTTGTTAACCCACCGTAGAATACTTATGCTCTTGAGAGAAGCCACTAGTGAAACCTATGGCCTCCAGGTCTATTCTCATCATATCAATCTCCATCACTTTAATCTTGCTTTGCTTTTACTTTTTACTTTGCGTCTTTATACCAAAAATACCAAAAATATTATATCTATCAGATCTCACTCTCGTATGTGACCCTGAAGGGATTGACAACCCCTAATCGCGTTGGTTGCAAGTAGCTATCGCTTTGTGCAGGTACGAGGGACTTGAGCATGGGCTCCTACTGGATTGATACCTTGGTTCTCAAAAACTGAGGGAAATACTTACGCTACTCTGCTGCATCATCCCTTCCTCTTCAGGGAAAACCAACGCAAGCTCAAGACGTAGCAATAATAAACATTTTTCATGATATAAGGAAATAAATAATAACTTTATTATTGCCTCTAGGGCATATTTCCTTCGGTCTATGATACGTCTCCAACGTATCTATAATTTTTGTTTGTTCCATGCTATTATATTATCTGTTTTGGATGTTAATGGGCTTATTTTTACAGTTTTATATTATTTTGGGGACTAACCTACTAACCCAAGGCCCAGTGCAAATTGGTGTTTTTTTTGCCTATTTCAGTGTTTCGTAGAAAAGAATATCAAACGGAATCCAAACGGAATGAAACCTTTGGGAGAGTTATTTTTGGAACAAACGTGATCCATGGGACTTGGAGTAGACGTCAAGAAAGAAACAAGGTGGCCACGAGGCAGGGAGACGCGCCCCCCACCCTCGTGGGCCCCTCGCAGCTCCACCGACCTACTTCTTCCTCCTATATATATATATATCCATGTACCCCGAAAACATCCAGGAGCACCACGAAACCCTATTTCCACCGCTGCAACCTTCTGTACCGAAGAGATCCCATCTTGGGGCCTTTTCCGGAGCTCCGCCGGAGGGGGAATCAATCAAGGAGGGCTTCTACATCAGCACCATAGCCTCTCTGATGATTTGTGAATAGTTTACCTCGGACCTTCGGGTCCATAGTTATTAGCTAGATGGCTTCTTCTCTCTCTTTGGATCTCAATACAAAGTTCTCCTCGATCTTCTTGGAGATCTATTCGATGTAACTCTTTTTGCGATGTGTTTGTCGAGATCCGATGAATTGTGGGTTTATGATCAAGATTATCTATGAACTATATTTGGTTCTTCTATGAATTCTTATATGCATGATTTAATTATCTTTGCAAGTCTCTTCGAATTATCAGTTTGGTTTGGCCTACTAGATTGATCTTTCTTGCAATGGGAGAAGTGCTTAGCTTTGGGTTCAATCTTGTGGTGTCCTTTTCCAGTGACAGCATGGGCAGCAAGGCACGTATTGTATTGTTGCAATCGAGGATAAAAAGATGGGGTTTATATCATATTACTTGAGTTTATCCCTCTACATCATGTTATCTTGCCTAATGCATTACTCTGTTCTTATGAACTTAATACTCTAGATGCATCCTGGATAGCGGTCGATGTGTGGAGTAATAGTAGTAGATGCAGAATCGTTTCGGTCAATTTGACACGGACGTGATGCCTATGTTTATGATCATGCGGATATTCTCATAATTATGCACTTTTCTATCAATTGCTCAGCAGTAATTTGTTCACCCACCGTGATACTTATGCTATCTTGAGAGAAGCCACTAGTGAAACCTATGGCCCCTGGGTCTATCTTTTATCATATAAGTTACACATCTATTTTATTTCGCAATCTTTACTTTCAGTCTATACCATAAAAATACCAAAAATATTTATCTTATTATTATTATCTCTATCAGATCTCACTCTTGTAAGTGACCGTGAAGGGATTGACAACCCCTTTATCGCGTTGGTTGCGAGGTTCTTATTTGTTTTTGTAGGTACGATAGACTTGCGTGTAGTCTCCTACTGGATTGATACCTTGGTTCTCAAAAATTGAGGGAAATAGTTACGCTACTTTACTGCATCACTCTTTCCTCTTCAAGGGAAAACCAACGCAGGGCTCAAGAGGTAGCAGTCTCCCACTTGCACTAGAGTCAATAATCTAGTTCACATCTTTATGTGATTAGTTCACATCTCCATGTGACTAATACCCAAAGGGTTTACTAGAGTCAATTATCTAGTTCACATCGCTATGTGATTAACACCCAAAGAGTGATCATGTTTTGCTTGTGAGAGAAGTTTAGTCTAGGGGTGTGCAACATTCAAATCCGTATGTATTTCACAAATTTTTATGTCTACAATGCTCTGCACGGAGCTACTCTAGCTAATTGCTCCCACTTTCAGTATGTATCCAGATCGAGACTTAGAGTCATCTAGATCGATGTAAAAAGCTTGCATGGATGTAACTCTTTACGACGAACTCTTTTATCACCTCCATAACCGAGAAATATTTCCTTAGTCCTCTAAGGATAATTTTAACCGTTCTCCAGTGATCTACTCCTAGATCACTATTGTACTCCCTTGCCAGAATCATGCTAAGGTATACAATAGGACTAGTAAACAGCATAGCATACTTTATAGAACCTATGACTGAGGCATAGGCAATGACTTTTCATTCTCTTTCTATTTTCTGCTGTGATCGGGTTTTGAGTCTGTACTCAACTTCACACCTTACAACGCAGGAAAGAACTCCTTCTTTGACTGTTCCATTTTGAACTACTTCAAAATCTTGTCAAGGTATGTACTCAATGTGTAAGCTGCTTCATCGAGGTCTTTCTTTGAAAAACTCTTTTCAAACACTCCTTTATGCTTTCCAGAAAATTCTACATTATTTCTGATCAACAATACGTCATTCACATAAACTTATCAGAAATGTTGTAGTGCTCCCACTCACTTTCTTGTAAATACAGGCTTCACCGCAAGTCTGTATAAAACCATATGCTTTGATCACTTTATCAAAGCATATATTCCAACTCCGAGATGCTTGCACCAGTCCATAGATGGATCGCTGGAGCTTGCTCACTTTTTTAGCACCTTTAGTATCGACAAAACCTTCTGCTTGCATCATATACAACTCTTCTTTAAGAAATCCATTAAGGAATGTAGTTTTGACATCCGTTTGCTAGATTTCATAAAATGCAGCAATTGCTAACATGATTCGGACAGACTTTTAAGTATCGATACGAGTGAGAAAATCTCATCGTAGTCAACACCTTGAACTTGCCGAAAACATTTTCCGACAATTCGAGCTTTGTAGATAGTAACACTACTATCAGCGTCCGTCTTCCTCTTGAAGATCCATTTATTCTAAATGACTCGCCGATCATCGGGCAAGTCAATCAAAGTCCGTACTTTGTTCTCATACATGGATCCCATCTCGGATTTCATGGCCTCAAGCCATTTCGCGGAATCTGGGCTCATCATCGCTTCATCATAGTTCGTAGGTTCGTCATGGTCAAGTAACATGACCTCCAGAACAGGATTACCATACCACTCTGGTGCGGATCTCACTCTGGTTGACCTATGAGGTTCGGTAGTAACTTGATCTGAAGTTACATGATCATCATCATTAGCTTCCTCACTAATTGGTGTAGGAGTCAAGGAACAGATTTCTATGATGAACTACTTTCCAATAAGGGAGCAGGTACAGTTACCTCATCAAGTTCTACTTTCCTCTCACTCACTTCTTTCGAGAGAAACTCCTTCCCTAGAAAGGATCCATTCTTAGAAATGAATGTCTTGCCTTCGGATCTGTGATAGAAGGTGTACCCAACTGTCTCCTTTAGGTATCCTATGAAGACACATTTCTCCGATTTGGGTTTGAGCTTATCAGGATGAAACTTTTTCACATAAGCATCGCAACCCCAAACTTTAAGAAACGACAACTTTGGTTTCTTGTCAAACCACAGTTCATATGGTGTTGTCTCAACGGATTTAGATGATGCCCTATTTAATGTGAATGCAGCTGTCTCTAATGCATAACCCCAAAATGATAGTGGTAAATCGGTAAGAGACATCATAGATTGCGCCATATCTAATAAAGTACGGTTACGATGTTCGGACACACCATTACGCTGTGGTGTTCCAGGTGGCGTGAGTTGCGAAACTATTCTGCATTGTTTCAAATGAAGACCAAACTCGTAACTCAAATATTCTCCTCCACGATCAGATTGTAGAAACTTTATTTTCTTGTTACGATGATTTTCCACTTCACTCTGAAATTATTTGAACTTTTCAAATGTTTTGGATTTATGTTTCATTAAGAAGATATACCCATATCTTACTCAAATCATATGTGAAGGTCACAAAATAATGATACCTGCCGCGAGCCTCAACACTCATTAGACTACATACATCAGTATGTATTATTTCCAACAAGTCTGTTGCTCGCTCCATTGTTCCGGAGAATGGAGTCTTAGTCATCTTGCCCATGGGGCATGGTTCGCAAGCATCAACTGATTCATAATCAAGTGATTCCAAAATCCCATCAACATGGAGTTTCTTCATGCGCTTTACACCAATATGGCCTAAACGGCAGTGCCACAAATAAGTTGCACTATCATTATTAACTTTGAATCTTTTGGCTTCAATATTATGAATATGTGTATCACTATGATCGAGATTCAATAAACCATTTATATTGAGTGTATGACCATAGAAGGTTTTATTCATTTAAATAGAACAACAATTATTCTTTGACTTAAATGAATAACCGTATTGCAATAAACATGATCCAATCATATTCATTCTTAACGCAAACACCAAATAACATTTATTTTAGGTTCAACACTAATCCCAAAGGTAAAGGGAGTGTGCGATGGTGATCTTATCAACCTTAGAATCACTTCCAACACACTTCATCACCTCGCCCTTAACTAATCTCTGTTTATTTTGCGACTCCCGTTTTGAGTTACTACCCTTCGCAACTGAACTAGTATCAAATACTGAGGGGTTGCTATAAACACTAGTAAAGTACACATCAATAACATGTATATCAAATATACATTTGTTCACTTTTCCATCCTTCTTATCCGCCAAATACTTGGGGCAGTTCTGCTTCAAGTGACCAATCCCTTTGTAGTAGAAGCACTTAGTCTCAGGCTTAGGTCTTGACTTGGGCTTCTTCACTTGAGCAGCAACTTGCTTGCCATTCTTCTTGAAGTTCCCCTTCTTCCCTTTGCCCTTTTCTTGAAACTAGTGGTCTTGTCAACCATCAACATTTGATGCTTTTCTCGATTTCTACCTTAGTCGATTTCAGCATCACGAAGAGCTCGGGAATCGTTTTTCATCATCCCTTGCATATTATAGTTCATCACGAAGTTCCAGTAACTTGGTGATAGTGACTAGAGAACTCTGTCAATCACCTTTTTAGCTGGAAGATTAACTCCCATTTGATTCAAGAGATTATAGTACTCAGACAATCTGAGCACATGCTCACTGGTTGAGCTATTCTCCTCCATCTTGTAGGCAAAGTACTTGTCACTTGTCACAGGTCTCATAACACTCTCGACACGGGCATGAGTATGAAATACCAATTTCAACTCTTAGAACATCTTATATGTTCCGTGGCGTTCAAAATGTTTTGAAGTCCCGGTTCTAAGCCGTAAAGTATGGTGCAGTAAACTATCAAGCAGTCATCATACCGAGCATTGTCAAACGTTCATAGCGTCTGCATCTGCTCCTGCAATAGGTCTGTCACCTAGCGGTGCATTAAGGACATAATTCTTCTATGCAGTAATGAGGATAATCCTCAGATCACAAAGCTAGTCCGCATCATTGCTACTAGCATCTTTCAACATAGTTTCCTCTAGGAACATATCATAAATAAAACGGGGAAGCTATACGCGAGCAATTGATCTACAACGTAGATATGCAAATACTATCAGGACTAAGTTCATGATAAATTTAAAGTTTAATTAAGCATATTACTTAAGAACTCCCACTTAGATAGACATGTCTCTAATCATCTAAGTGATCACGTGATCCATATCAACTAAACCATGTCCGATCATCACGTGAGATGCCGTAGTTTTCAATGGTGAACATCACTATGTTGATCATATCTACTATATGATTCACGCTCGACCTTTCGGTCTCCAGTGTTTTGAGGCCATATCTACATATGCTAGGCTCGTCAAGTTTAACCCGAGTATTCCGCGTGTGCAAAACTGGCTTGCACCCGTTGTATGTGAACATAGAGCTTATCACACCCGATCATCACGTGGTGTCTCGGCACGACGAACTGTCGCAACGGTGCATACTCAGGGAGAACACTTATACCTTGAAATTTAGTGAGCGATCATCTTATAATGCTGCCGCCGAACTAAGCAAAATAAGATACATAAGGGATAAACATCACATGCAATCAAAATATGTGACATGATATGGCCATCGTCATCTTGTGCCTTTGATCTCCATCTCCAAAACACCGTCATGATCTCTATCGTTACCGGCATGACACCATGATCTCCATCGTCTTGATCTCTATCAACGTGTTGTCACATGGTCGTCTCACCAACTATTGCTTTTGCAACTATTGCTATCGCATAGCGATAAAGTAAAGCAATTGTATGGTGCTTGCATCTTATGCAATAAAGAGACAACCATAAGGCTTCAGCCAATTGCTGATAACTCCATTACAAAACATGATCATCTCATATAATAAAATTTAGCATCATGTCTTGACCATATCACATCACAACATGCCCTGCAAAAACAAGTTAGACGTCCTCTACTTTGTTGTTGCAAGTTTTACGTGGCTGCTACAGGCTGAGCAAGAACCGTTCTTACCTAGGCATCAAAAACCACAACGCGGTATAGTGATTGCTTTTTGATCTTCATAAAGAACCATGTTCATTGAATCTGATTCAACTAAAGTTGGAGAAACTGACACCCACTAGCCACCTGTGTGCGAAGCACGTCGGTAGAACCAGTCTCGGGTAAGCGTATGCGTAATGTCGTTCTGAGCCGCTTCATCCAACAATACCGCCGAATCAAGAATCAACTAGTGACGGCAAGCAATATGTGTATACCCACGCCCACAACTCCTTTGTGTTCTACTCGTGCATATAACATCTACTCATAGACCTGGCTCGGATGCCACTGTTGTGGAACACAGTAATTTCAAAAAAATACTACGCACATGCAAGATCATGGTGATGCATAGCAACGAGAGGGGAGAGTATCGTCTACGTACCCTCGTAGACCGTAAGCGGAAGCGTTATGACAACGCGGTTGATATAGTCGAACGTCTTCATGATCGACCGATCTAGTAACGAAGATACGACACCTCCGCGATCTGCACATGTTCGGCTCGGTGACGTCCCACAAACCCACGATCTAGTAGAGCTTCGAGGGAGAGCTTCATCAGCACGACGGCGTGATGACGGTGATGTTGTTGCTACCGGAACTGGGCTTCGCCTAAGCACCGCTATGATATTACCGAGGTGGATTATGGTGGAGGGGGGCACCGCACATGGCTAAAGATCAATGATCAACTTGTGTATCCATGGGGTGCCCCCCTCCCCCGTATATAAAGGAGTGGAGGAGGGGGAGGGCCGGCCCTCTACTAAGGCGCGCCCTGGGGAGTCCTACTCCCACCGGGAGTAGGATTCCCCCCTTTCCAAGTAGTAGGAATAGGAGAGAAGGAAGGGGAAGAGAGAAGAGAAGGAAGGAGGCGACGCCGCCCCTGCCCTAGTCCAATTCGGACTAGGCCTTGGGGGGTGTGCAGCCTGCACTAGGCAGCCCCTCACTCTCCCCTAAAGCCCAATAAGGCCCATATACTCCCCGGCGAATTCCCGTAACTCTCCGGTACTCCGATAAATACCCGAACCACTCAGAATCTTTCCGATGTCCGGATATAGCCTTCCAATATATCAATCTTTATGTCTCGGACATTTCGAGACTCCTCATCATGTCCCTGATCTCATCCGGGACTCTGAACAACCTTAGGTACATCAAAACACATAAACTGATAATATCGATCGTTAAGCGTGCAGACCTACGGGTTTGAGAACTATGCAGACATGACCAACACTCATCTCCGGTCAATAACCAATAGCGGAACCTGGATGCTCATATTGGCTCCCACATATTCTACAAAGATCTTTATCGGTCAAACCGCATAACTATATATGTTGTTCCCTTTGTCATCGGTATGTTACTTGCCCTAGATTCGATTGTCGGTATCTCAATACCTAGTTTAATCTCGTTACCAGCAAGTCTCTTTACTCGTTCCGTAATACATCATCTCGCAACTAACTCATTAGTTGCATTGCTTGCAAGGCTTATAGTGATGTGCATTACCGAGAGGGCCCAGAGATACCTCTCTGACAATCAGAGTGACAAATCCTAACCTCGATCTATGCCAACTCAACAAGTACCATCGGAGACACCTATAGAGCACCTTTATAATCACCCAGTTACGTTGTGACGTTTGGTAGCACACAAAGTATTCCTCCAGCATTCGGGAGTTGCATAATCTCATAGTCAGAGGAACATGTATAAGTCATGAAGAAAGCAGTAGCAACAAACTAAACGATCATCCTGCTAAGCTAACGGAGTGGATCAAGTCAATCACTGTTGGGGATATTACTACTGGGCATAAACCGGCCTACCTGGGCCGGGTTAACTCTATCAGTAGTTCAAAGATGTTAAAGCCCAAAGAGGCAGATAAAGGCCCAGGGCCCATAGTCGGTTTACAACCTGTAGCCGAACATCAGCTTTGTGCATATACTTGTAATATAAGTTAGGAACAAGGAGAGACCAACCCGGATACGAGTATGAACCGGTGTTGGGACTCTCTGAACCGGCAGGCGTCACCCATGTATATAAGGGGACGACCCGGCGGCGGTTCAAGGATAGACAACAACTTGAGACATAGGCGAAGCTTATTTGCTCCCTAGTCATCGAAACACCCATCAATTCCATCACAACTAGAGGTAGGCCTTTACCTTCATTGAAGGGACCAAACTAGTATAAACTCTCTTGCATCCTTGTGTCCGCTTTAACCCTTTCAAGCTAACCCGTAGCGATGGCTCCACGACTAAGTCCTTTCTCTAGGACAACTGCCGTGACAAAACCACGACAGTTGGCGCCCACCGTGGGGCTATCGCACGATGGTTTCCGGTTCTTGGAGGGCCGCTTTGAAGGACTCGAGGGCTATGCTGTAGGCCAGATGACTAAGAGTCGTCGCGGCAGGCTCTACATCGACGATGCAGGCTGGGGCCCCGAGGCCGGCTCAGTTGAGTACGGGTACCGGGTCCCCTTTGGTAGCATTCACGTTTTCATTGGTAAGATCAGTGAACCGGGCCCTGAGCCGGACATCTGCACCGACTTCGTTGAGACGGCTCAGCGTGCGCAATCCGCCCGGGTTAAACCGGCCATGAAGCGTGCCTTCGTGGGAGTCATCCATGGAGGAAGTCATGAGGACGGGTTGGGTTTTCGCGGGGCGACTGTCATTTGTTGCGGTGACGAATCTTCGACTGGAGAAACCGAATCTCTTTATCAGCTACAAGATGGCCGGATTGGGAGCTGTTCCGATGGCGACAGTATTCCGGACCCCTCTGATCTGCCCAACCGGGTTGGAATATTCATGGCCGGAACACAAGCAGTGCTTCATTCTTCGACAGCTGCGGCAACGGTTTCCGGTTCAGCAGCAACAACGACCGCCGGGGCAGGAGGCCCCGGGCGCCCGCCGGCTCAGGTTCTATCAGAGCTATTTGATGCGTTGGCTGTGCTTATGGCGGAAGTTAATCCGCCAGATCAGGACGTTCACAACACGGAGATTGCAAAGGTAAAGGAACAGATCACCCAGGCCAAGGCGGATCTGGCGGCTGAGGACACCAGCATGGCCGCAGAGCGGGCCGCTTTAGACGCACAGGCCTACAGGCTTATGTTGGATCAGAGCGCGTCACATGAGGTCATGAGGAGGAAGCATCGGTCCCGCTTACCTCCGGTTTTCGAGGCCAGAGACCTTTTCAACACTCCAGGACCAAGAGCCAGTAATCCGCCGGAGGGGAACCGGGCAGAAGCCCCTGGGACCGGTGCACCAGTTCAGCCCCGTCAGATGGACCCGCCTCGTCAAAACACCGTTATACCTTGGGATGCTTTAACACCTCCGGGTCACTACTCCAACCCAATGGACAATCTTGTTGCCGCTGCTGCACGACTGGAGGCCATTCCAGTTGAAGGTGACTCGCCGCAAGCAGTAGAGACGCGACGGGTCAAGGAACTTCTGAGGACAGCTTTGGCCCAACAGGAGGCGTACTCGTACAGCTGCGACCGAATCCACTCGACCCGCCGTCTAAGCCGGAGCTATAGCAGACATATGGATGAACCAGCAGTGTCGAGTAATGAACGACGTGGAGCACCCCGTGGTAACAACCCGACGGGTAGTGCTGATGACGCTCAGGAAGTGGTGAACCGGGCCCGAGCGCGTAGGGAGGCCGAGTTAGCCGCACAGCATCAGGCTCGGCAACTCACGCCGGTTCGTCCAACCATTTCAATCGAGCCTGGTGTTACTTCTAGTTCTTTGGGGGTGCCTTGCCTCGTCCCCGCTTTACGCAACGTGCGTTTGCCCAAGGATTTCAAAGGCCCATGCAAGGTACCAAATTATACGGCGGATCAACCACCAGAGACATGGGTAGAGAGCTATGAGATGGCCATGGAGATGCTTGATGTGGATGACGCGGCGTGCGCGAAATACTTCACCATGATGCTTGAAGGAACGGCCCATACTTGGCTAAAAATCTTGCCCGCTAATTCTATCAGCTCGTGGGCCCAATTACGAGCCCGGTTTATCAACAATTTCAAGGATACCTGTAAACAGCCTATGTCGATAGTGGACTTAGCTGCATGCGTCCAGGAGGAAGGAGAGTCAACGACTCATTGGGTGCGCCGGGTTTCGCAATTGTTGCACTCCTCAGACCACATCAACGCTGACACCGCAGTATTAACCCTAGAAGGCAACTGCCGGTTTGGGCCCCTGAAGTTGAAATTGGGGCGGATGAAGCATCATTGCACCGACATGGGAACCCTCATGGCCGCTTTGGTAAAATATGCTGATTCTGATAGTACCAAGGATCCCGAATCTGATGATGACAAGACAGGGAAGGGGAAGAAGAACAGCAGCTCCAAAGGTCAGCAGCATCACTGGGTAGGCAATGGCGGAGGAGGCAAGCGTAAAGCGGATGGCAACATGGATTTTGTGGCTAATACCAATGTACAGGACAATGGCCAGCGGCGCAAGGGCAGGCCGAAAAATCGTAGTTGAGCGCCCAACCCCAACCCAAACCGCCTGAACTATTTGCTAAACCAGCCCTGTCCAAAACATGGGACGAAGGAGGAGCCAGCAAACCACCTTTGGAAGGATTGTTTTATTATGCAGGAGTTCAAGAATTCTAATAATTTTCGGTATGATCACGAATCTAGCGGCGGCTCAGGATCCGGGCCGGGTTACGGTGGAGGAAGTTCCGGTTCAGGATTTAATGGTAATCCGGGCAGGCATAATGGTCAAAATAGTCAGAATAACCAGGGTGGTTACAACCAACAGCAGCAACAGTTAGGTTACCAAAGCAACCCAAAGCAGTTGAGTAGTGGGCAGTACCATGTCTTTACCACTAGCTTGGACAAGAGAGACCGGAAGGTTCAGAGGCAGGCAGTCAACTCTGTTGAACCGGCCACACCCCGTTATCTACGTTGGTCTGAACAGCCAATCATATGGAGCAGAGAGGATCACCCACTCCAGGTCAATAATCCGGGTCAGTTGGCTCTGGTGGTGGCGCCTCAGGTGGGAGGATATAAGTTCACCAAGGTGCTCATGGATGGAGGGAGCAGCATTAACATCCTATACTATGAGACCTTCCGTCGTATGGGTCTTACAGATAAGAATCTCAAACCGTCCAATACAGTATTCCACGGTGTAGTGCCTGGCAGATCAGCCTATCCCGTTGGTAAGATAGCTCTTGAAGTGGCCTTTGGGGATGATGATGATTCCAGGTCGGAGACATTAACATTTGAAGTGGTGAAAATCCAAAGTGCATATCATGCCCTGTTTGGGCGTCCGGCATACGCCAAGTTTATGGCTCAGCCCTGTTATGTGTATTTGCAGCTCAAGATGCCGGGTCACAAGGGGACAATAACGGTTCACGGAAGCCGCAAAATCGCTTTGGAATTCGAGGAAGGAGATGCGGCTTATGCAGAGTCGGTTTGTGCCATCGAGGAGTTGAAGTACTATAAAGACAATGTTGATCCGGCGGACATGACTCCGTTGAAGAAGCCAACTACGGAGCATGATCCGGCCCTGAAGTTCAAATCGGCAGCAGAAACTAAGCTTGTTGACTTCGTACCTGGCGATTCGTCCAAGCAGTTCAGCATTAGTGCCAACTTGGATCCCAAATAGGAAAGCGCGCTCATCGAGTTCATCCGTGAGAATCGGGACATTTTTGCATGGAAGCCCACCGACTTGCCAGGTGTACCGAGGCAACTCGCTGAGCACACACTTAATGTGGATCCTAAATACAAACCGGTGAAACGGTTCCTCCGCCGGTTTAACGAAGAAAGACGCAAGGCGATTGGAGAAGAGGTAGCCAGGCTCTTAGCAGCTGGTTTTATTGTTGAAGTTTTTCACCCTGAGTGGCTTGCCAATCCGGTGCTACTCCTTAAGAAAAATGGCACCTGGCGTATGTGTGTGGATTACACAGATCTTAATAAGGCTTGTCCAGCAGATCCTTTTGCCCTCCCCCGTATTGATCAAATCATTGATACTACGGCGGGTTGTGAGCATTTAAGTTTTTTGGATGCATATTCTGGCTATCATCAGATCAAAATGGCAGTTAAGGACCAGGAGAAGACGGCATTCATAACTCCCTTTGGAGCCTTCTGCTATGTGTCTATGCCCTTTGGGCTCAAAAGTGCCCAGGCAACTTATCAACGGTGTGTACAAAACTGTCTTCACAAGCAGATTGGCCATAATGTACATGCTTACGTGGATGATATCGTGGTTAAATCCAGGGAGAAGGAGACTCTGGTTGATGATTTGAAGGAAACCTTTGATAACCTAAGGACGTACAAGATGATGCTTACTCCGAACAAGTGTGTCTTTGGTGTACCGGCGAGCAAGTTATTGGGTTTTCTGGTGTCCAACAGGGGAATTGAGGCTAATCCGGAGAAGATCACAGCCATCACCTCCCTAGCTAAACCGAAGTGTATCAATGATGTTCAATGCTTGGCAGGCCGGATTGCCGCGTTAAGCCGGTTTATCAGCCGCCTTGGTGAGAAGGCGACCCCTTTGTATCAGATGTTGAAGAAGACGGATCAGTTCGTCTGGAGTTCTACTGCTGATGAAGCATTTAAGGACATAAAGCGGCAATTGGCCAATCCGCCTGTGCTCGCCGCTCCCATTGACAAGGAGCCGTTACTGCTATATGTTGCTGCTAATGCTCGAGCGGTCAGCGTGGCTATTGTGGTGGAACGAAAGGAGGCAGGTAAGGAGCATCCGGTTCAACGTCTGGTCTATTATATCAGCGAGGTACTCATTGAGTCCAAGCAAAGGTATCCGCATTGGCAGAAGCTGGTGTACGGAGTTTTTATGGCAAGCCGGAAGCTTAAGCAATACTTCCAAGGGCACCCAATTACGGTGGTCAGTTCTGCTCCTTTGGGAGATATCATCCAGAACCGGGAAGCAACTGGCCGGATTGCAAAGTGGGCTATAGAGCTGGGGCCGTACGGTTTGAAATATGTGCCTCGGACAGCGATTAAGTCTCAAGCACTTGTTGATTTCATCAATGATTGGACGGAAATGCAAGCACCTGAAGAAAAGCCGGATCATACGTATTGGACCATCCATTTTGACGGATCCAGGCAGTTGGAAGGCTCGGGGGCTGGAGTCGTATTAACTTCCCCACGAGGTGATAAGTTTTGTTATGTTCTCCGTTTAATGTTCCCTTGTACTAACAATGCAGCTGAGTATGAAGCCTTGCTCCATGGTCTTCGGATGGCTAAGGAGATGAATCTAAGTCGAGTTAAGTGCTTCGGTGATTCGGACCTTGTGGCTCAGCAAGTGTCTGGCACTTGGGACTCCAAGGACCCAGTCATGGCAGCATATCGTCATGAGGTGGATATTGTTGCAGGTTATTTCAGAGGCTATCAGGTGGACCACGTGGACCGGTGGAAAAATGAAGCGGCGGACGCTTTAAGCCGGCTGGGCTCTCAGCGCAAACTGGTCCCACCCAATGTTTTTCTGGATGTGCTGCACAACCCGTCGGTGAAGATCCCTGGTGAAGAGGATTTGGCCATTCCTGATCTGGAGGCTCAATTGGTGGCAGTTCTTCATGTTATTCCGGATTTGACGCTTCCTTATCTGGCGTACAAGAACCGGGGCGAGTTGCCAGAAGATGAGATTCTGGCCCGGCAGATAATCCGGCGATCCAAGTCCATGGCTGTCATCAATGGTGCATTGCATCATTGCAGTGTATCAGGAGCTTTTCAACGTTGCGTGTCTCCTGAAGAAGGCCGTGAAATTTTGCGGGAGATCCACGAAGGAGATTGTGGTCACCATGCCGGTTCAAAGTCTCTGGTGGCTAAAGCGTTTCGCCATGGTTTCTATTGGTTAACTGCTCATGCTGATGCGAAGGATCTGGTCAGACGATGTGATAGTTGCCAAAGGTTTTCAAGACGTGCTCATGTACCGGCTCAAGAATTGAGGATGATTCCAATTACTTGGCCGTTTGCGACTTGGGGGCTGGATATGGTTGGGCCTTTCAAAAGGTCCAAAGATAAGAAGACCCACCTCCTGGTGGCGGTGGACAAGTTTACAAAGTGGGTGGAGGCAGAACCTGATAGCAAGTGTGATGCGGCCACGGCAGTTCAGTTCATCAAAAAGGTGATTTTCCGGTTTGGCTTTCCGCACAGTATTATCACAGATAATGGTACCAATTTATCCAAAGGTGCTATGAAGGAGTTCTGCGAACGGGAGCACATCCGCTCGATGTTTCATCAGTGGCACATCCACAGTCCAATGGTTAAGCAGAAAGAGCTAATCAAGAGATCTTGAGAGGCATCAAGTCCTGGCTCATGGTTTCTTTGCAGAGAACGCCGGGTTGTTGGGTAGAAGAATTACCATCTGTGTTATGGAGCATCAATACAACACCCAACAGATCAACAGGATACACACCGTTCTTCATGGTTTATGGAGCGGAGGCGGTTCTCCCCAGCGATATCCGTCATGACTCACCTCGTGTCACGGCTTATGTTGAAGCGGACAACGAGACAACACGGCAAGATGCTTTGGACCGGTTGGATGAAGAGCGTGACATCGCAGCCGCCCGGTCGGCGATTTACCAGCAGGATCTTCGTCGTTATCACAGTCGCCGAGTCAGAACCAGAGCCTTCCAGGAAGGAGATTTGGTGCTTCAGCTCATCCAAGATCAGACTGATATGCATTAGCTATCCCCACCTTGGGAGGGGCCTTTCGTGGTCAGCAAGAATCTGCATAATGGGTCGTACTATCTGATCGATATTCGAGAGCATAAGGTCTCACGTACATCAGAGGAAGAGACTAACAGGTCGTGGAATATAGCTCATCTTCGGCCTTACTATACCTGAGCCATTGGCTATACTTATGTACATACAATGTATATATTATGATTAAGTATAATAAACCGGAACCTCAGCTAAAGTGGGGTATCTGTTCTTTTACATCATGTGAGGTTACATGGAGTTGCTCTAAAATGGCCTCCGGTTTACCCCTTGAGTTTGCTTTGCTAAAAGCATCGTGTTATATCACTTGGAGGATTGGTCGTTTCCGAACCAATACCATGCCTCTTGATAGGCGAAAGCCACCAGATCACTTGGGGACTTGGTCATGTCTGAACCAGTCATGCCTCTTGATCGGCCTAAGGCCACAGAATCACTTGGGGGCTTGGTCGAACCCGAACCATGACCACGCCATTTGGTTGGCATAAATGCCACAAGAATCACTTGGGGACCTGACTAACTAGAACCATAGTTACACCTAATGGGAGCTTGGTCGTGTTTGGCCATGGTTACGCCATTTGATCAGCTTAAATAAATCTTTTTTGGCAAACGTTTTTGTCGTTGCTTTTGCTTCATACTTTTCTTTGAAGGGGTTTTTTTGCTTTTTATTGTGTTCTTTAAACCGACAAAGTTTTTTAACCAATCAGTTGACGGAACACAGTTCACGTCAATACGGAGACTATTTGTCCGGTTTGATCCTTGTTCTTAACATCCTCTTATGGAGTAACACGGTGTTTATCATAACCCGGCACGGCTTACATGGTAAACCAGCGTCATAACAGTAGCTGTTATCTCCTCCAAACAGTATGGGTTTGCAAAACTCCGCTTCAAGATTGGCCAAGCCAATTCACGCTCAATGACGGCAGGTATTATGTATCTCAAAATTTGGTCATACTTAAAATTTTGTTTTGATTTCATATATGCAGACATCATATTCCTCCTGACGGTACAACCGTGGTGGCACTTGACGAATTTTTTATTTCAGAAAGTGTTTTGGAAAGCTTATTGCCACAGGAAGAACAAATTATGCACGAAGGCATATCAACATCAAAGGTATCAGCTAGCCTATTACAAGGCAACATGGTGCCCATAGTAATATAATTGTTTTTCGCGAAGAAGAGGCAGTTTCAAACCGGCGTCCGGTTCAAGCTTGGTCACCAGCCTGGCCTGATGGTTGTGGGTCGTCCTGCGCCGCTTCAGCCTCCGTATCCCTACCCAATGGCTGGAAGTCCATAGTTGTCCAGTCGATTCCCATTAATGCTTGAAAAACAGCCTCATCGTGGATCAACAAGGATGGGTCAATATCGGGAGCGTAAGTATGCTTACGGATTGGAGGAATCAGATTTTTCGATTCATGGATTGGCGCAGCTATTCGCTTGTTCTGACTGTCATATTGCGCTTGATAACGAGACAAGTCTGCTTCCTCAGCCAACTGACAAGCTAGTGGACGCACCTCCCGGTTTATCGCTCGCAGATCCGCTTCACCGAATTCTGATCCGTCTTCCTTCAAGCTGGGATAGCCCTGAGCCGCTTCAACAGGATCAAAGTCCGGCACCCAGGCTTTTGCCTGGATTAAAGCATTGATTGCGCCGGTTCGAGCAGCAGATTTCTTTAGCTCTTTAATCCGGGCAGGAAGCACCGACAGTTTCATCAGAGTATCTTGAATCAAAGTAGGCGCCGGTTTGTTATGAGAGGCGGTATAGATGATCCGCTGGGCACCAGTATACAATTGTTCAACCAATGTATAGGCGGCTTTTAGCTTCTTCCGTACATCTGACCCCAAGTGACCAATGCGTGTCCTTGAAATACCATAAAGGGTTAATAAGCCGGCGACTTTGTCAGAAGGCAGAGCCAATTCAGTAGGAAAACTGGCTTACCAAAGATAGCAGCAGTCATGGCATGCACGTGCCGCTTTATGCTGGTCAGTTCATCTGCCACTGGTTTTAGTGCAGCCTCAGCATCCTCTGCTCGTTTGATCAAAGCGGATTTCTCAGTGGCCTAGTCCGCCCGTTTCTTTTTGAAGTTTTCCTTAAGTTGTTCCATGGCGCTTAAAGCACTGGTCAATTCCTCTTTTGCTTTGGAGGTTTCAGCTTGTTGGGTTTTCAGGGCTTCTTGAAGATCGATGACTTGGTTCTCTTTTGTCTTCAGCTCCGCCTGCATGCATACAGATATATGCTTCAGCAAACTGGTAGAAGGATTCAAGTACCAACCACATAACAAGTTATGCGCTTAGTACTTGGGGGCTAATGCATATTTGATCTAAAGCGGCCTCCAATTTACCCCTTTATCTTTTGATTGTTTGCAAAGTCCCAAGATCAATACAAGTATTCAACTTGGCACTTGGGGGCTAATGGCTATTTAATCATATGTATTCTGATGCGGCAGTTTCAATTACTTAAAGTACTGGTTTAACTACGCTAAGTTGATCCAGCCCTTGGGGACTACATCAGCAAATTTCAAAGCATCAAGATTCATATTATTAAGTCCCGGTTTGAAAGAATATTTCAAATCGGCCCTTAGGGGCTAGGAGAGTCGGCAAGAATGAAAGCATACAAGCAGGAAGGAGCATATGGAAGTTACCTCATATTTATCCTTCATCATGTTAACCAGACCGGCTTCATAGTCACGGCTGGTATACAGCCGGTTCAGATAGCCGGAATGGATATCTTGGGCGTTCAGAGCAGCGTAAGTCGTCAGATCAACATTCCACTTGCCTTTGCCAAAAGCAGCTAGTTCTTCCTTGGCAGAATGTTTGGATAAAGCGACAGGATTGCTTGGCTCAGTATGGCCAGTGCCAGTAATGACAACTTCATCATCATTGCTACCGCCGGTTTGCACTGGAGCTGTTGGCTTGCCAATAGGTTTTGCAGGACCGGTGGAGCTTTCAACCCGGAGGGAACCTGTGGGCTGATGGATAGGACCTGAGGTATCAGTAGGTATTTCCTCAGCAGTAAGATCATCATCTGGCTGCGGTGGATCATTGGGAATATCCTCAGGAATAGCCGCTTCAAGATTGGGTGTGGTGCCTGGCTCAAGAATGACATCTTCTTCGGACGCTTTATCCAGCGGGCCTTCTTGCTCGGCCTAGGTTTGGCCCTGAGATGAATAACAAAATTAAATACAGCATATGTTCTAAGGCAATATACTACAAACATCACAATAAATATAGCTTACCCAAGCACCATTTTGAGCGGTGGGAGCTGAGTAGCCGACGACTCGCCAGAAGATGAGTGGGAAATAACCTGATAATCGGAGTCAGACGGATTAAGAGGTTGACGAAAGCAGCCCGCTTTAGGACAAGCACTGACAAGCGAATTAGAGACCTCGGAATGATGTTTCTGAACCGGACTGTTCGGTAAACCGGCGGAGGTAACTACCTGGCCGCTATGCCGGGTGGTGCGGCGAGCTTCGTGTTGTTGAGTCTTCATAAGAAGTTTAGGATCCAAATAAGCAAGAGGATGAGAAAATTTAACTTTTCGGTTTGCCTGACGGATTTTTTGTGAAGGCAAAGTTTCTGAATCGGAAGAGAGAATAATTACCTCTGCAACATCCGCATGGCTGGCTTCGGCATCATCCTGACAAATATCATCATCAATAAGACGCATGAAAAGTAAAACAAGTGAGTCAAGCTCTACCTCAAAGTCTGGATTATCCACCTCATCATCAGGGGCCGGATTAGAAGATCCAGTGGTTCTTTTCCGGTGGGCAGTCTTCTTCACAGCTTTAGTTTTTTGCCGGGTTGCTCTTTCCGGTTTATCTGTTTTCTCTGGTTTCTCCTGCGGCAGCTTTTTGCTCCAAAACGGATCATCGCCCTGGTTATGCAGACACTGATATTAAAAACAATGACCAGACATATCAATAACAGATTCAGTAAAGAGAAAAATCAAAGTCTTACAGCTGGCGGTTTGTTGGTAGCATAGAAGGGAAGCAGGCCGGTTCTAGCGCAGATGTGCTCCGGTTCATTCAGTATCTTACGCACAGCCTCTGTGATTTCCTCACCGGAGAGCTGGAGTCTTGAATGTCGCAGTGGGTCATCCACACTATCAGTATATTCGCACATCAAACCGGAGCGTTGACTAAGGGGCAGTATGCTCCATGATATCCAACAGCGAGCAAGGTCAACCCCTGTTAAACCATTGGCCATAAAAGCCCTGAGCTTTGATAGCTGAGGAGCATATTTGCTTCTCTCCTGGGCAGTCAATCGTTGAGGAAAAGGATGGGTATTGCTGAGCCGCTCCGGACGAAAGCCAGGCAAGGGATTCTCACCAGCAGGGGAGGTGTCTTTGTAGTAGAACCATGTCTGATTCCACTCCTTGGGGTGACTATGCAGCTTGGCGTGAGGGTATGTGAACTCTTTCCTTTTTTGAATCGCCATGCCACCCAACTCCGTATTAGAGCCATCAGTAAACTCAATATGGCGGTTTAGATGGAAAAGATCTCTGAATAATTCCACTGTGGGCTCCTCTTGAAAGAACACCTCACAGAGCACTTGGAAGTGGAACATATTTGTAACAGAGTTGGGGCCAGTGTCTTGCGGATGGAGGTGGAAATCAGCTAGAACATCCCGGTAGAATTTAAAACCGGGCGGTTTAAAACCCTGGGCTAAGTGGTCTATGAAAACAACAACCTCTCCTTCTCGAGGTGTGGGGGGGCATTCTTTGCCAGGAGCCCTCCAATGGACGGTGTCTTTGCTGCCCAAGGCGCCAATCAGGACTAAATCGTCCAGTTGATCCTCTGTGACGCGAGAAGGGACCCAATTGCACGCATACACTTGCTTGGCCATGATGAAATCTACAAAGTACATTGATATGTGCAATGTTAAACCGGAAGCAGATCTATCTAAACCGGAGTTTCATGAAGCAACCAACATCTGGCGGTTCAACAAGGGGACTAATGGCATATACCGGTTTGGAAAATTTTCTATAAAGTTAAACCGCCTGACCTAAACATTGAAGCAATTGAGATTACGGATGGTTAAGTATGAAGAAACAGGTTTCACAAGATCTTATTACGGCATTGGATCTGAAGCAAGTTCAGAAAATAAGAAAAATAGTCGAAGATCAAAGTAGAACAGTATTGAATCAATGAGTAGAAGTATATGTGAGATCTATGGTTTTGGGCAGGAAACTAGCGGCGGATACTGAAAGTTGCCGCTACACAAAGCAAGGGTTTACATGTGCATCCAGGAGCTAGTACATGAGTATGAACAAGTGAGGAACACCGCAAGAACATGAAGCCCTAGATCAGATCTATGTTGAGAAGAACAGAAGACCTACCAGAGCTGAGGAAACGCGGAAGGTCGCCGCGGCTTTCTGGCGCGTTCAAGTTGATGCAGCGGCCAAGGGTGATGCAGAAGATGACGACGGCGGCGGAGCTCTGAGACTGGCGACGCGAGGAAGACGAAGAGGAAGGGCACGAAGGGAAGAAAACAAATGACCCTTCGGGCCTATTTATAAGGCAAAGGACATGTGTCAGGCGCGGGAATCAAGGGACCGCAGATTTTGGAAGTAGGGCGGTCACCTCGGTCATTGCGAATCTATTAAACAAGAAGATATCATGGATGTTTTCTTTATGACAGATGATGTCACGCCGGTTTACAGCAAACAGAGAAGATGACATCATGGCGGTTCAACAACTACAAGAAGATGTTGAAGACGAAGATTGTTGCTAAGGATTGACATGAACCTGTTCAAATCAATCTGGGGCCTAATGTTGGGGATATTACTACTGGGCATAAACCGGCCTACCTGGGCCGGGTTAACTCTATCAGTAGTTCAAAGGTGTTAAAGCCCAAAGAGGCAGATAAAGGCCCAGGGCCCGTAGTCGGTTTACAACCTGTAGCCATACATCAGCTTTGTGCATATACTTGTAATATAAGTTAGGAACAAGGAGAGACCAACCCGGATACGAGTATGAACCGGTGTTGGGACTCTCTGGACCGGCAGGCGTCACCCATGTATATAAGGGGACGACCCGGCGGCGGTTCAAGGATAGACAACAACTCGAGACATAGGCGAAGCTTATTTGCTCCCTAGTCATCGAAACACCCATCAATTCCATCACAACTAGAGGTAGGCTTTTACCTTCATTGAAGGGGCCGAACTAGTATAAACTCTCTTGCGTCCTTGTGTCCGCTTTAACCCCTTCAAGCTAACCCGTAGCGATGGCTCCACGACTAAGTCCTTTCTCTAGGACAACTACCATGACAAAACCACGACAATCACATCATTATCTAATGATGTGATCCCGTTAATGAAATGACAACTCATGTCTATGGCTAGGAAACTTAACCATCTATGATTCAACTCATTATGGGGAGGAAACCTAGAACTGTGGGAGTCTATTAAGAATTTGTGTATTGATGTAGTTTTGTTGGATGATCCTAATACTATCAGATGGTTCTTGGCAACTAATCCATGTAACAAAAATTGTTTCCACCTAACATAACATTTAGAAATAAGTTCCATTGGAAGGTCAAACTATGTTTGAATATCATGATTTTCCTGTGGCTGGTATTGAGGCAAAGTATACACACTAAGAATAACCTGATGAAGAAGGGTTGCCATGGGGATGATAAATGCCAATCATGTGTGCAAGCTGGGAATATTGACCACTTGTTCTTGGAATGGACAATTACTAGAAAATTGTGGAATGTTCTAAATGTGCTTTTAATTTTTATATGGGCCATATAATGTGATTAGTTCGTTTCAAGTATGGCTTCCCAAGAAAACAGGACAAACAACTTGGTTCAGTGGGGATGAAACTATACTTTCAACTATTTACTTGTCAAAAATGATTCATGTTTTCAAAATAAATGGGTGACTAGTCCTTTACTGCTTATTCACTTTGCTTGCCATTTACAAACTATATGATCAATTATACGGACAAAACATGAAAAACGTGCGTGTAGTTGTGGGATGGGGGCAAGACTCTTCGAAAGAGCAGCAAATGAAGTCTTATACCTGGCGCATGGGTGGAGACGCTAGTGGATGAAAACCTCATTGTTGCATGCTTTAGGATGTACTTTTTTTTGTTTCTCTTTAATTTGATTGCGAGCTAGTTGTGTGCTGCCCCGTTTCTGTTGTTATTTTAGTACCTTCTAGTGGGACATAATTTTTCTGCTTCCAAGCTCATATGCACCCTCGTGAACAATAAAATCAAAATATATAAAAAATCTAAACTTTCTTGGGAACAAGAACTGGTTCATTCGCCAATGTTCATTCCAAAAAAATCAGTTTTTTTGGTCTTTTTACTATTTTTTTGATTTTACTGTTCACCAGGGTGCATATTGTTGGGGAACATAGTATTCCAAAAAAATTCCTACGATCACGCAAGATCTATCTAGGAGAAGCATAGAAACGAGCGGGGAGAGTGTGTCCACGTACCCTTGTAGACCAAAAGCGAAGTGTAAAGTAACGCGGTTGATGTAGTCGAACGTCTTCGCTATCCAACCGATCAAGTACCGAACGCACGGAACCTCCATGGTCTGCACACCTTCAGCTCGGTGACGTCCCTCGAACTCTAGATCCAGCTGAGGCCGAGGGAGAGTTTCGTCAACATGACGGCGTGGTGATGGTGATGATGAAGTTGCCGACACAGGGCTTTGCCTAAGCACTACGACAATATGACCGAGGTGGAAATCTGTGGAGGGGGGCACCGCACACGGCTAAGAGATCAACTTGTGTCTATGGGGTGCCCCCTCCTCCGTATATAAAGGAGTGGAGGAGGGGGCCGGCCGGCCTCCTAGGGCGCGCCCCAAGGGGGGAATCCTACTCCTACTAGGAGTAGGTTCCCCCTTTCCTAGTCCTACTAGGAGGGGGAAGGAAGGGAAGAGGGAGAGAAAGGAAAGGGGGGCGGGCCCCCTCGCAATTCAGATTGGGCTTGGGGGGCGTGCCCCACCTCTTGGCTGCCTCCTCCTCTCTTCCACTAAAGCCCATGTAGGCCCATTAAGCCCTCGGGGGTTCCGGTAACCCCCCGGTACTCCGGAAAATACTCGAACTAATCCGAAACCTTTCTGGTGTCCAAACATAACCTTCCAATATATCAATCTTCATGTCTCGACCATTTCGAGACTCCTCGTCATGTCCGCGATCACATCAGGGACTCTGAACAACCTTCGATACATCAAATCACATAAACTCATAATATCAATCGTCATCGAACATTAAGCGTGCGGACCCTATGGGTTCGAGAACAATGTAGAAATGACCGAGACTCATCTCCGGTCAATAACCAATAACAGAACCTGGATGCTCATATTGGTTCCTACATATTCTACGAAGATCTTTTTCGGTCAAACCACACAACAACATACATTGTTCCCTTTGTCATCGGTATGTTACTTGCCCGAGATTTGATCGTCGGTATCATCATACCTAGTTCAATGTCGTTACCGGCAAGTCTCTTTACTCGTTCCGTAATGCAACATCCCGCAACTAACTCATTAGTCACATTGCTTGCAAGGCTTATAGTGATGTGCATTAACGAGAGGGTCCAGAGATACCTCTCTGAAAATCGGAGTGACAAATCCTAATCTCGATCTATGCCAACTCAACAAACACCATCGGAACACCTGTAAAGCATCTTTATAATCACCTAGTTACGTTGTGACGTTTGATAGCACACTAAGTGTTCCTCCGGTATTCGGGAGTTGCATAATGTCATAGTCATAGGAACATGTATAAGTCATGAAGAAAGCAATAGCAGTAAACTAAACGATCAAAGTGCTAATCTAACGGATGGGTCATGTCAATCAGATCGTTCTCTAATGATGTGATCCCGTTCATCAAATGACAACTCATGTCCATGGCTAGGAAACTTAACCATCTTTGGTTAACGAGCTAGTCAAGTAGAGGCATACTAGTGACACTCTGTTTGTCTATGTATTCACACATGTACTAAGTTTCTGGTTAATACAATTCAAGCATGAATAACAAAAATTTATCATGATATAAGGAAATATAAAAAACAACTTTATTATTGCCTCTAGGGCATATTTCCTTCAGTCTCCCACTTGCACTAGAGTCGATAATCTTGATTACACTGTAATGATTCTAACACCCATGGAGTCTTGGTGCTGATCATATTTTGCTCGTGAGAGGGGATTAGTCAATGGGTCTGCAACATTCAGATCCGCATGTATCTTGCAAATCTCTATGTCTTCCTCCTTGACTTGATTGCGGATGGAATTGAAGCGTCTCTTGATGTGCTTGGTTCTCTTGTGAAATCTGGATTCCTTTGCCAAGGCAATTGCACCAGTATTGTCACAAAAGATTTTCATTGGACCCGATGCACTAGGTATGACACCTAGATCGGATATGAACTCCTTCATCCAGACTCCTTCATTTGCTGCTTCCGAAGCAGCTATGTACTCCGCTTCACATGTAGATCCCGCCACGACGCTCTGCTTGGAACTGCACCAACTGACAGCTCCACCATTTAATAAAAATACGTATCCGGTTTGTGACTTAGAGTCATCCGGATCAGTGTCAAAGCTTGCATCAACGTAACCATTTACGACGAGCTCTTTGTCACCTCCATAAACGAGAAACATATCCTTAGTCCTTTTCAGGTATTTCAGGATATTCTTGACTGCTGTCCAGTGATCCACTCCTGGATTACTTTGGTACCTCCCTGCTAAACTAATAGCAAGGCACACATCAGGTCTGGTACACAACATTGCATACATGATAGAACCTATGGCTGAAGCATAGGGAATGACTTTCATTTTCTCTCTATCTTCTGCAGTGGTCGGGCATTGAGTCTGACTCAACTTCACACCTTGTAACACAGGCAAGAACCCTTTCTTTGCTTGATCCATTTTGAACTTCTTCAAAACTTTATCAAGGTATGTGCTTTGTGAAAGTCCAATTAAGCGTCTTGATCTATCTCTATAGATCTTGATGCCCAATATATAAGCAGCTTCACCGAGGTCTTTCATTGAAAAATTCTTATTCAAGTATCCTTTTATGCTATCCAGAAATTCAGTATCATTTCCGATCAACAATATGTCATCCACATATAATATCAGAAATGCTACAAAGCTCCCACTCACTTTCCTGTAAATACAGGCTTCTCCAAAAGTCTGTATAAAACCATATGCCTTGATCACACCTTTTGGATCAACAAAACCTACTGGTTGCACCATATACAACTGATAACCCACAAGTATAGGGGATCGCAACAGTTTTCGATAAGTAAGAATGTCGAACCCAATGAGGAGCTAAAGGTAGAACAAATATTCCCTCAAGTTCTATCGACCACCGATACAACTCTACGCATGCTTGATGTTCGCTTTACCAAGAACAAGTATGAAACTAGAAGTACTTTGTAGGTGTTGTTCGATAGGTTTGCAAGATAATAAAGATTACGTAAATAAAAATTAGGGGCTGTTTAAGTAAAGACACAATAAAGTAAATATAGCGAGTGTGGAAAAGTGGTGGTAGGAGTTGCGAAATTGCCCCTAAGCAATTGACTACTTTACTAGACCGATAGCAAGTATTATGTGGGAGAGGCCACTGCTAGCATGTCATCCCTGACTTGGATTTCTATGCACTTATGATTGGAACTATTAGCAAGCATCCGCAACTACTAACGTTCATTAAGGTAAAACCCAACCATAGCATTAAGATATATTGGTCCCCCTTCAATCCCGTATGCATCAATTTCTATGCTAGGTTGAAGCTTCTCTCACTCTACCCCTCCAATACATAGTCCTATCAACATACAACTAACCCTAGGGTGTGATCCACGCGTGCGCTCATATGATGGGCACCAAAGGATAGCAACATAACCACAAGCAAATTAAATCAATCATAGCAATTCATCAACCACCAATAGGACAACAAAAATCTACTCAGACATCATAGGATGGCAACACATCATTGGATAATAATATGAAGCATAAAGCACCATGTTCAAGTAGAGGGTATAGCGGGTTGTGGGAGAGTGGAACATTGTAGATAGCGGGGGGGAAGGTGACGGAGATGTTGGTGAAGATGGCGGAGCTGTTGGTGTAGATCGCGGTGATGATGATGGCCACGGCAGCATTCCGGCGCCACCAGAAGAGAAGGGGAGAGGGGGCCCCTTCGTCTTCTTCTTCCTTGACCTCCTCCCTAGATGGGAGAAGGGTTTCCCCTTGGTCCTTGGCCTCCATGCCATGGGAGGGGCGGGAGCCCCTCCGAGATTGGATCTGTCTCTCTGTCTCTCTCTGTTTCTGTGTTCTCTTCTGTTGCCCTTTCACCGTTTCGTATATATATGGAGATCCGTAACTCCGATTGGACCGAAACCTTCGCCGTGATTTTTTTACCAAAAATTAGCTTTCTTGCGGCCGAAGAAGGGCATCAACCGCCTTGCGGGTGGACCACGAGGGTCAGGGGCGCGCCTAGGGGGTGGGGCGCGCCCCCTACCTCGTGCCCACCTCGGATCCGTTTAGCGTTGATCTTTCTCCCAGATTTTCCAAATATTCCAAAAATAAGCTACGTCTGTTTTTATCCCGTTTGGAATCCATTTGATATGTATATTCTGCGAAACATAAAACATGCAACAAATGGGAACTGGCACTGGGCACTGGATCAATATGTTAGTCCCAAAAATAATATAAAAAGTTGCCAAAAGTATATGAAAGTTGTAGAATATTGGCATGGAACAATCAAAAATTATAGATACGACAGAGACGTATCAGCATCCCCAAGCTTAATTCATGCTCGTCCTCGAGTAGGTAAATGATTAAAAAAGATATTTTTTGACGTGGAATGCTACCTAGCATAATCTTGATCATATGTCTAATCATGGCATGAATATTAATACACGAATGATACAAAGCAATAGTCTATCATTTGACATAAAAAACAATAATACTTCAAGCCCACTAATAAAGCAATCATGTCTTTTCAAAATAACAAGGCCAAAGAAAGTTATCCCTACAAAATCATATAGTCTGGCTATGCTCCATCTTCACCACACAAAATATTCACATCATGCACAACCCCGATGACAAGCCGAGCAATTGTTTCATACTTTTTAACGCGCTTCAGCATTTCAAACCTCACGCATACATGAGCGTGAGTCATGGACATAGCACTATAGGTGGAATAGAATGATGGTTGTGGAGAAGACAAAAAGGAGAAGATAGTCTCACATCAACTAGGCGTATCAACGGGCTATGGATATGCCCATCAATAGATATCAATGTGAGTGAGTAGGGATTGCCATGCAACGGATGCACTAGAGCTATAAGTATATGAAAGCTCAAACTGAAACTAAGTGGGTGTGCATCCAACTTGCTTGCTCATGAAGACCTAGGGCATTTGAGGAAGCCCATCGTTGGAATATACAAGCCAAGTTCTATAATGAAAATTCCCACTAGTATATGAAAGTGATAACTCAAGAGACTCTCTATATGAAGAACGTGGTGCTACTTTGAAGCACAAGTGTGCTAAAAGGATAGTAACATTGCCCCCTTTTGTGGGCTTCTTTGGCCCCCTTTTTTTATTTAGGCTTCTTTGGCCTCTCTTTTTTTTCCTTGGGGCAATGCTCTAATAATGATGATCATCACACTTTTATTTACTTACAACTCAATATTACAACTCGATACTAGAACAAAGAACTGACTCTATAGGAATGCCTCCGGCGGTGTACCAGGATGTGCAATGATCTAGTGTAGCAATGACATAAAAAACGGACAAGCCATGAAAACATCATGCTAGCTATCTTACGATCATGCAAAGAAATATGACAATGAATGCTCAAGTCATGTATATGATGATGATGGAAGTTGCATGGAAATATATCTCGGAATGGCTATGGAAATGCCATGATAGGTAGGTATGGTGGCTGTTTTGAGGAAGGTATATGGTGGGTTTATGGTACCGGTGAAAGTTGTGCGATACTAGAAAGGCTAGCGATGATGGAAGGGTGAGAGTGCGTATAATCCATGGACTCAACATTAGTCATAAAGAACTCACATACTTATTGCAAAAGTTTATTAGCCCTTGAAGCAAAGTACTACTACGCAAGCCACTAGGGGGATAGATTGGTAGGAAAAGACCATCACTCGTCCCCGACCGCCACTCATAAGGAAGACAATCAATAAATACATCATGCTCCGACTTCGTTACATAACGGTTCACCATACGTGCATGCTACAGGAATCACAAACCTCAACACAAGTATTTCTACTAATCCACAACTACCCACTAGCATGACTCTAATATCACCATCTTTATATCGCAAAACTATTGCAAGGAATCAAACCTATCATATTCAGTGATCTACACATTTTATGTAGGATTTTATGACTAACCATGTGAATGACCAGTTCCTGTCATCTCTCTAAATAGATATAAGTGAGCAAGAGAGTTTAATTCTTTCTACAAAAGATGTGCCCACGCTCTAACAAATATAAGTGAAGCAAAAGAGCATTCTACAAATGGCGGTTTTCTATGTAAAGGGAAACAGGCAATCCAAACTTCAAATGATATAAGTGAAGCACATGAAGCATTCTATAAAGCCATACTCAAAAGATATAAGTGAAGTGCATAGAGCATTCTATAAATCAACCAAGGACTATCTCATACCAGCATGGTGCATAAAATAAAGATGAAAACTAAATGCAAAAGACGCTCCAAGATTGCACATATCGCATGAATGAAACAAATCCAAAAACATACCGATACTTGTTGAAGAAATAGGGGACGCCTTCCGGGGCATCCCCAAGCTTAGACACTTGAGTCTCCTTGAATATTTACTTGGGGTGCCTCGGGCATCCCCAAGCTTGAGCTATTGCCTCTCTTCCTTCATCTCACATCGAGACCTTCTCGATCATCGAACACTTCATCCACACAAAACTTCAACAGAAAACTCGGTAAGATCCGTTAGTATAATAAAGCAAATCACTACTCTAAGTACTATTGCAAACCAATTCATATTTTGTTTTAGCATTGTGTATACTGTAATATAACTTTTCCATGGCTTAATCCACTGATATAAATCATTAGTTTCATCAAAACAATCAAACTATGCATCAAAAACAGAATCCGTCTAAAGCAGAACAGTCTGTAAAAATCTGAACATTCACCATACCTCTGGTACTTGAACAAATCTGCCAAAATTAGGAAAAATAAAAAATTTGTATAGAAAGACAGTGCAAAAAGAATCAGAACCATTTGACGTTCCAGTAAAAAAATGTAAAATTGTGCACTACAGCCAAAGTTTCTGTCCTGCACCGTACAGACCATCAAGCAAATGTAAACATCCTAAAGGCAAACCTTGGCACATTATTTCTATAATACAATGGAATTGTACAAGGGGATAATTATTTTTGTTGAAAAGTTTCTGTAATCAAGATTCACAAAGTTGCCATCAGCATGAACAAAGTTCAAGGGGCTCTCCCACTTCAACAATGCTTGTCTCTCTCACTTTCACTTTTCTTTTGAAAAAGTTTTGGGTTCCCCTCTTTATTTTTGTTGTTTTAAAACTATATGAAAGCACTCAACAGAAATAAATGACTCCCTAAAACTTCCGGGTTGTCTCCCTGGCAGCGCTTTCTTTAAAGCCATTAAGCTAGGCATATAGTGCTCAAGTAGTGAATCCACCCCGATCCCAAGGTATATCAAAGCCAATTTTAATTAACAATAATTTATAATTTAGTAGTGAGAACAAAGTAACATATATCATGTAATGACGAAGTCTAACTCTCTTCCTATGCATCGGCATGTCATAAAAGAACAATTCATGCACACATAGTAAAGGCCAATGCATAGTATAAACAGTTTCTTGCAATTTTATCATGTAGGAAACATAGAGAGGTGGAGATATAGTTCCTATCTCATAATAATTGCAAGTAGGAGCAGCAAGAACATGCATATTATATTCAGAAAAATCATCATGTGCAACGGTATAAGGCAACCCATCAATATAATCCTTAATAAGGGTAAACTTCTCCAATATAGTGTAGTCGGGAGAATTCAAAAAGATAATAGGACTATCATGCGTGGGTGCAATAGCAACAATTTCATGTTTAACATGAGGAACTATAGCAAGTTCATCTCCATAAGCATAATTCATATTGGCATCTTGGCCACAAGCATAGCAAGCATCATTGAAAAGGGATATTTCAAAAGAATCAACGGGATCATAGCAATTATCATAGCATTCATCCTTTGGTAAGCACGAAGGGAAATTAAACAATGTATGAGTTGAAGAGTTACTCTCATTAGAAGGTGGGCACGGGTGATCAATCCGCTCTTCCTCCTTTTGTTCTTCGCTCTCTTCCTCATCTTTTTCATCCAATGAGCTCACAGTTTCATCAACTTCTTCTTCCATAGATTCCTGCAAAATATTAGTCTCTTCTTGGACAGCGGAGACTTTCTCAATAAGCGCACTAATATAGGAATTATATTCATAATTATCATAGCAATATTTTAGGATAGCTAAATTTTCAAGCCTATAAACATCATCATCAAAAGCTTCATACTTTTCAAACAAAGATTCAATTTCATAGGCACCCTTAAAAGCAACAAATTCTTCTATTTGTTCCACAGCATAATAATCATATATACCATTAGCATAAGAAGCTAAGGTTTCATTATCATTAAATTTGCATGAAAAGGGAAGGTGTGTGTCGGTGTCAAAACCGGCGGATCTCGAGTAGGGGTCCCGAACTGTGCGTCTAAGGCGGATGGTAACAGGAGGCAGGGGACACGATGTTTACCCAGGTTCGGGCCCTCTTGATGGAGGTAATACCCTACGTCCTGCTTGATTGTTCTTAATGATATGAGTATTACAAGAGTTGATCTACCACGAGATCAAAGAGGCTAAACCCTAGAAGCTAGCCTATGGTATGATTGTATGTTGTCCTACGGACTAAAACCCTCCGGTTTATATAGACACCGGAGGGGGCTAGGGTTACACAAGGTCGGTTACAAAGGAGGAGATATACATATCCGTATTGCCTAGCTTGCCTTCCACGCCAAGTAGAGTCCCATCCGGACACGGGACGAAGTCTTCAATCTCGTATCTTCATAGTCCAACAGTCCGACCAAAGGATATAGTCCGGCTGTCTGGAGACCCCCTAATCCAGGACTCCCTCAGTAGCCCCTGAACCAGGCTTCAATGATGATGAGTCCGGCACGCAGTATTGTCTTCGGCATTGCAAGGCGGGTTCTTCTCCAAATCTTGAATATCTGTATATAGTGTTCGGCTCCCATAAATGTTGGATTGCTTGGCTTCTGTGCCTAATAAGGGCCATCTTCCACGCGTCGAGCGAATGCGAGGAGCCAGGGCGTTTTTACATTCGCCCCCTAGCCAGTTAAATAAATTGTCTATTAAAGGGATGGGGATTCTTAGATCCAATCCACACCATCCTCCCACGACGAGAATCCATCGGAGCGCGCTCGTAAAAAATCGATTCCAACATGGCCGACCACCACAGCTCCTCCTCCCGCCCCCATAGCCCTAAGCCCTGTGATTGGGAGAGGTGTTCCGTCCCACACAATCGATTAGTAGAGCTGCAGACTCAGGGATTTCTCCCTCTAGCGTATATGGTCCTCGTCCGAGCCGGGCTCACCACTTATAATGGCGGGGAGCAAGCGGAGAGCTTCCCCAGCCCCTCTAAGGGGGAGCGGGTATGCCTCATCCCTTACTTACTAAGGGGGCTCGGATTTCCAATTCATCTATTCCTCCACGGGCTCCTGGAGTTCTACGGCCTCCAACTGCATAATTTCACCCCTGCTTCCATACTACACATCGCTGGTTATGTTGCCCTTTGTGAGCTGTTTCTGGGCTGCGAGGCTCATTTCGAGCTGTGGAAGAGGTTATTTTGCCTTGTGCCCCGCACACAGAAGGGGTCACTTTATCAGGTGGGCGGAGCCGAAATATGGCGCATCGTCGAGACCGGATACCTATCCGGCACTCCGAAGAACACGTCCGAAGACTGGCCTTCGGAGTAGTTTTATATTGAGGACGTCCCCCTTCCATACCCTGTTCGGCGGGGTCTTCCCGAGTTCAACAATGCTCCTTTGAAGAAACGCCGAAGCTGGCGCCCATGGAGCCCCCAGGAGGAAGACAACGGAGAGGTCCTTTACCTAATGAACCGGATTAAAGCGCTGGCTCAATCAGGTTTGACAATAATCGAGGTTATGTCAATATGCATAATGCGGGGAGTGCAGCCACTTCAATATCGAGGGCACCCCCTGTGGTGTTTTAACGGGGAAGATGATGCCACCCGTTGCAGGCGTAAGGGACTGGACTCCGCTGCTGCTTTGGCAAAAAATATGTCCGAGTTGTTCAAGGGAGAGGAAGAGGAGTTCATCCGTATCTAGCCACGGGATGGATTCTCCATGTACAACCCTCCAAGCTGGGTGAGTTATACCTCGTTACTCCCATTCTTCCCGCATTCTTCATCATAGGTACTCACCTTGCCATTTTACGGAAGGAACTGCGAAAAGCTATAAGGGACGTCAACAGCCCATCTCCACAACCAGAGGACCCTGGCCGAGCCCTTGGTCCCGGACTCGAAAAGGATCCGGACATATTCGTGGAGCTGATAGACATGCAATTCTATCAATTGAGCTGTGATGACGCCATGGTGGCCATAACGGCCGACTATCCCGGACTGCTCCCTGCGTCGCACGTAAGAAAAACCAAAATCCCAACTCCAAAAATAGGATCCCCTTTTAGACACTTCACCTACCATACACATATGGTGTTTTATAGGGAAGGCATTCGGGACGCCGTGCCAAACCCGCAGCAACTCGCCAACAAGAGGCACCGAAGCCGGGTAGGACAAAAAGGAAGGTGGTCAGGACGGAGACGCCGGCGCAGAGGTATGACACAAAACCTCGCTCCGTGGTTGTCGTCTTTCTCAAAGTGTAATGACGTCCATGTTTCTTTAATAGAAAAAACGCTCGCCGGACTATATCCAGAGAGGCTGCCGATCACGCCTCCACCAGTCGGACTCCAGGGCCGGACATAGAGGCGGAAGCCAACATGGGGCGGACGCCGGATGCTCCTCCTACAGAGGATGCAGATGGACTATCCTCTACAAATTCAAAAGTGGAGAGCGCCATGAATCACAGGCGTCGCCGGGCCGTACTCCGTGACGCTTGTTCCTCGCCAGAGCCATTTGATCCCTTCAATTCCGGAGACGCGTACATCCGTGCTGCTCAAAATGGTCTAGCCAGAGCCACAGACCAGTATGTAAGGGATATACGGGTAAGAAAATCTGATGATTATATGTATCAGTAGCCCCTGAGACTTGAAATAGTTGACACAACTGATTTAAGGATCAATATTTGTGCAGGTTCTTACGGAGAAGAATTCCCAATTGTCTCAAGAGCCGGACGAGTGCAAGGCCCAGCTGGAAGCCGCTGTTGCCGCATTGAAGGAGTCCAAAAAGGGCCCCCTGGTAACACTTTTGTCTATTTCAAAGAATATGGGTACCAGGTAGTATGCGGCATGTATGCACACCTAACAATAGATGTTGTAGGTGGCCCCGGAGTGAATCCGGAGGCCGTGGAGGCGGATACGGCACGTGATGATCGACAACGAAATGCTGGCGAGCGTGTGCTGACGCGCGTCAGGCAGGAGAAAAATGATCTCCAAGACGCCAATATCTGGCTGGGCGTGGAACTGAGAGATGTCCGAGCCCAGCTTGTGGACTCCGTGAAGGAGAATAAACGGCTTCGGTGCGGCATTTTTTGTAAGTGCTTGAACGAACTTTTTAAAGGAGTTCGGCGAAGAAGCCTGCTAATAGCGTTATGTCTACAGGTATGCTGACGGGTCGTCCCGCGGAGGAGATGCCCGGGTCTTCAGGTGATCTTCTAGCAGAGCTCTCACAACTTCACGAACAAGTTCGGCAGGTGATGCAGGGTATTGCCCAAGCCTTGTGGCCATCCGCGTCCCCGCCAGGAGGCATGGGGGAGCTTATAGAGAAGCTCAAGGGAGCGCGGCGGCGCTTCTGATTATGGAAGATATCAGCCTGCTGACAAGGTGCAAGGGAAGCCTGGGCTATGGTGAAGACACGATATACCAAGGCGGACCCAAACCACATGGCCGAGGTCGGACCTGTGGGGCCCGATGGGAAAGAGATCCCTGTCAGTTTAGTGTATAACCAAGTAGAATTAGTCGCAAAGTATTCCCAACAGGATTGTAGGCTAGACAGCCTGTTGGATGGTATAGAGGAAGAATTTAATCAGTCTTAGTGACTGTGTACTTCAAGTGACATATGTAATGTCCCTAGCTGGATTGTAGATCATTTGTCATGGTGGACCTTTTCGCTTCGACCTCTGGACCCGATAGTCCGGAGTGTATCCGAATACCCACTCGGTTATGTAAAAAACCGGGGTATGCATGGAAACCAGGCGTAGGGGTCATAATTGCTTGAACAGACAAGTGCCCAACTAGCTATGTTATATTACATGGATAGTAAGAAACATCTTCCAGGGAGAATAGTTCCGTTAAGGGTTCCTTTCCCTGGGTACGCATGCCCTAATGTGCATGTCCGAACTGCGAGACGCGGGCTAAAAACATATGGGGCGTGTAGTAAATTAAATGAAAGTCGTCTTTTATTCATCGACCGAATATTCCCTTAAGAACGCTAGCTTTCGGCTTCACCCAGTCTGAGGTACACGTCCGGCTGACCCGGCAGTAACAATCACAGAGGTGCTCCCCTTATGCCCTAGCCGAATTAACGGGAACGTAGGGCATAAATACAAGAGCCAGGCAACCCAGCTTGGCCAAAACTTAAGTCATATCGATGCATATAATGGCGAAAAAAGGTACATGCGGAAGAATAACACATGTGCGGGGCATAAAGCCCGGAAAGATAATTATATTAAGCTTCTGTAGAAGAAGCCCCCAGGTATGTTGAGCACGATTAGCGCGTCAAGATTGTGTAACCGAGACACAAGTTTTAGCCCTTTAGGGCCTTGAAGAGAAAAAAGAGAAAGAAAGAGAGAAAAAACAGATGTGCAAAAAATTAATGGAGGTAAGGAGACAAACATAGAGTCCGACGCTAGGCGTAGAATCTTCGGAGTCTGGCTGCGTTCCATGGGTTTGGCTCGAGTCGGTTATCTGATGCATCCCGCAGATGATACGCTCCACCGGTCAGAACCTGGTCGATAATGAAGGGACCTTCCCATTTGGGCTTGAGCTTGTTCTTTTTCTTCTCCGACAGGCGTAGAACCAGTTCGCCAACGTTATAGGTTTTGGCCCGCACTTCTCTGCTTTGGTACCTTCGAGCCTGTTGCCCATAGAATGCGGAACGGGCTTTTGCCACATCGTGCTCCTCCTCCAGGGCATCCAAACTATCCTGCCAATCGAGCTCGGCCTCTCTTTCTTCATACATGCGCACTCGAGGTGAGTCATGAATTATGTCGCAAGGCAGCACCGCCTCAGTGCCGTACACCATAAAAAACGGTGTGTATCCGGTAGTGCGATTCGGCGTGGTCCGTAGGCCCCATAGTACAGAGTCAAGCTCCTCTACCCAATGAGTGTCTGATTCCTTTAAGGACCACACTAATCTGGGTTTAATGCCGCTCATGATAAGACCATTCGCTCGTTCGACTTGACCGTTAGTTTGCGGATGATAGAAAGAAGCATAATTGAGCTTGATGCCCATGTTGCTGCACCAAAATTTCACCTTGTCGGCTGTAAAGTTCGTGCCATTGTCAGTGATGATGCTGTGGGGGACGCCATAACGGTGTACAACCCCGGATATGAAGTCTATCACCGGTCCGGATTTAGCCGTTTTGACAGGTTTGGCTTCTATCCATTTGGTGAATTTATCCACCATGACCAGTAAGTAATTTTTCTTATGGGTTCCCCCTTTAAGGGGTCCGACCATATCAAGCCCCCAGACCGCAAAGGGCCAAGTAATGGGGATTGTTTGGAGGGCGGTAGGTGGCATGTGGCTTTGGTTTGCAAAAAGCTGGCAACCAACACAATGTTGGACCAGATGTTGTGCATTTGCCCGGGTCGTCGGCCAATAAAAACTTGTACGGAAGGCCTTGCTTACAAGGGCCCAAGCTGCGGCGTGGTGGCCGCCGAGTCCGGCATGGATTTCTGCCAAAAGCTTCCGCCCTTCCTCTTCGGAGATGCACCTTTGAAGGACTCCGGTTGTGCTTTTCTTATAAAGCTCTCCCTCATGGACCTTGTAGGCTTTAGATCACCGCACTATGCAGCGTGCCTCATTTTGGTCCTCGGGTAGTTCCTGCCTAGTTAGGTAGGCCATGAATGGTTCTGTCCACGGGGCGATTGTCGTGGTTCTAAGTCTAACAGTAATGTAGGGGGGTAGGTATGGAGAGGCAAGATCTTAGCTATGGAGAAGTTGTAAGCACACGAGGTTTACGAGTTTAGGCCCTTCTCGGAGGAAGTAATAGCCCTACGTCTTGGAGCCCGGAGGCGGTCAACTGGATTATGTGTGTATGAATTACAGGGGTGCGAACCCTTTACACTGAGGAGGGGGTGGCTTATATAGAGTCTGCCCGACCACTCCGGCCCTCAGTTGTGTAGGGTTTTAAATACATTAAGGTGAGGCATTACTGGTAACGCCTCTAATAAAGTGCTATGATGACCATAAAAGCTACTTAATTACCGACCGTTAGCGTGTGGAGTGCCTTTAGGTCTCCTGGCCGTCGAGTGATTGGACCTTGGTCGAGTGATTGCCTCTTGGTCGAGTGTCTTCGAGTCTGTCGAGTGAAACACCTCCAAGTCCATTGAAAGGTGATTTCTTCTTGAGATGTCCTTGGGTAGGGCAGCTGGGACAGGTCCATGACCCTACCCTAGGTACATAGCTTCATCATTAGCCCCCGAATGGATCGAGGTTTGAGTGGGGAAGGAGTTGAGCACTTCTCCGACTCATTTTTCATGATATGAGCATATCTTGTTTCGGATCAATGAACCTGAGTGATGACAGCAACTTCCTTTTCAGTCGCCTTGATCCATTCTTAGTTTTTTATCGAGTGAGTTTCTTTACTTGAGAGGCTCCGAGTGATGGTGTGCAGGAGATCTTCGGTCTGACAAGTTGTTCTGCTTCCCGCAGATTTCGCGGGATCCGAATTTTGGGAAGCGCGCGGGATGGGGAAGGCCGCATTAATCGGATGGGATAGGGCGGAGCCGCCTCGATCCCCGCGCCACCCTTTTCGCCACGTATCGCGCGCGCGATTGTTACGGGATTTGACAGGACCGCCCGGGCCTACCAGTCAACCACTCGGAAGCGGTCTCATAGAAGGCGTTGGACCGGGGTCTCTTGAACAGTGCGTCCCCATTGTCTCTTCTCCTCTTCAGCCTCCTTCGTCGTGCTCGCTCTCGCCCCAGCGCCACCGCTCCGTACGCGTCTCGCCGGTGACGATGGGGAAGGAGAAGATGGCGGCTCTAGAGCGGGCGAAGAAAGTGACGGCAAAGGCAAAGGGGAAGGCGACCAGTCGGGGCGGATCTTCCTCGTGGACCGGCCTACCGAAGGGCTGGATCCAGGGGGACTGGATCCGCTCGACGATCACCCAAGAGGATCTCGATGACCTAGCCGAAGGAGGGCTGATCCCCCATGAATCGGCGCGGCTTCCGGGGAAGGAATCCGAGCCGCAACCTCGGGAGGGTGAGCGCGTTCTCCTCGCCACTCACGTCGACCGTGGATTTTCCTTGCCTCCTCACCCTTTCTTTCGGGGATTTCTGAACTTCTTTGGGGCACAACTCACACACTTCACTCCCAACACAATCGTTTATCTCGCCGCTTTCATTTCTTTGTGCGAGAATTTCCTGGGTTGCCGGCCTCATTGGGGTCTTTTCAAGCACATTTTCACTTGTCGCTCTCAGACGGTGAAAAAGTCCAATCCGAGTGACGAGAGAACTCAAGTGATTCAGATGTGCGGGGTTCTTGGTGTTCAGATGAGGGGGAAAAGTTCCTTTCCGGCCATGATTCTTCCCGACTCGGTTCGCGGATGGCAGTCGACCTGGTTTTACTGCAAAGACCAGTCGACGCCAGGGCAGTCGACCGGCCTCCCTCCTTTTACCATGGACCAAGTGAGGAAACCCTCCTCTCTGAAGGTGCTCCCGGAGGAGAAGGCGCAGGTGAGGGTGCTGGTCGAGCGAGTGGTCCAGCTTATCCGTGACGGGGTCACCGGTATGGATCTCTTGGAGGTCTTCCTTCAGCGGCGCATCCAGCCTCTTCAAGCTCGAGACCATCCGATGTGGATGTATTCGGGTCTTGACGACTCCACTCAGATTCACCCAGAGGAGGTCGACGACGACACATTGGAGAAGTGGCTGTCGGGCATGACCGGAAACAAGGACAACCCCAGGGGAGCCAGGAGAGTTCCTCCATTCGACTAGTCCCATGTACCAGAGAAGGTCCGATTCCGAGCTTTTGATTGTAATCTGAATTCACTCGCGCAGCCGTCTATACCGCGTCGACTGACTTTATTCTTCCTGCTTTCTTTCAGGCCCTTATCGAAATGTATTCAATGACCAACGGAGAGCAAGAGCAAGATCTGGAAGGCGAGGCGAGCGGCGGTGACAGTGGTGAATGGACTTCTGACGGTGAAGGGGACGGAGAAAGCGACGACTCAAGTGACGAAGAAGAAGTCGAGTCGCCTCCTCGCAGGGAGAGGCGATCCAAGCTTGACCAAGAACGATCGAGCGCCCGCGAAAAGGCGACTGCTCAGGCTGGTCAGTCTTCAAAGCGTCCTCAGATCTCTTCACCAACCCCGACCGAAAAAGCACCAAAGCATCCCAAAGTTGCAGAGCCGAAGACTCGGAAGGCATTGCTGAAGATTAAGATTGACATCCCCGTCACTTCCGCGTGAGTGTCTCCCTTTGTATTCACTCGATGCCCCGCGCTGTTTGTTTTTCTTGTTTTAACCAGACGAACTTTGGGACTGGCAGTGCTGCTACTTCTGGGACCTCAGCTTACAGGGACGAGGATGAGGTAATGGAGGATGTGGTCACTTCCAATCTGGGTATGATTTCTGCCATTTTGTCTTTATTTGGTCGACTCAACTGCAATGTGCACCATTGGGTGATGTGATTTTGGTGATTGAACTTTGCACAGCTCCCAACATTATTGACCTCCCCGATGACGATGAAGAGCCCGAGAGGCCTTTGACGAGGAAGAATATGCAAGCTCCTGCAAGCAAGGTGCCACAGTCGACGGCGAGGGCGGAACCAGTCGCTCAGGACACTGGCGACGCCAATCGGGGTTTTGTTACCTTCGCCGTGCCACTGTCGAGTGCCTTGCCTTCTTCGTCGACTGCTCAAGGCCCTGTCGACCCACCTTCAGTTTTTGCGACCCATCATGTCCCAGAGGACGAAGTGAATGCTGCCAAGGAAGCCATACGCCAGGAGGGCATCATGATGGAGAAGATGAAGATGGTGCGGGACGCCAGTCAGGCCGCCTACGACGCCAGCTCGGCTCTCCAAAGAAACGTTCAGGTTAGTTGGTCACCGCTTGTTCTGTTAGGATATGCTATCTGAAGACTCTTTCCAAAAATCTTTGCATCTGTACACCCACTGGGTGCGTCGATTGAATTTTTGAACTAGTGGGGGCACGCTGAGTGCACCCACTGGGTGTAGTCCCCGAGACTATGGTGGACTGCTGGCAGTCGACTGTAGTCTTTTTATTTTGTCGAGTGTAAACTGAACTGGCAGTTTGTCTCTTCCACTCGGTCTGGTCGAGTGGGATCAGAACCGGTGGGGGCACGCCAAGTGCACCCACTAGGTGTAGTCCCCGAGACCGCGGTCGACTGCTGGCAGTCGACTGTGGTCTGAGTTCTTCTTTCTCTCCCCCTCTTTTTTTACTTCCTGCGCTCGACTCCGGCAGGCCGGTCGAGTGGGATCAGACCGGTGGGGGCAGGCAAAGTGCACCCACTGGGTGTAGTCCCCGAGACTATGGTGGACTACGGGCAGTCGACCGTAGTCTTAGTACTTATTGTCTTTATCGTTTTTCGCTATAAAATAACTTCTCCTCTTTGATTGCAGAAATCTTTTGATCTTGGAGCTCGCTTTGCTGACTTGGAGAAACAGCAGATCCAACAGAACCTTGACTTGGAGCTAGTCAGGACAGAGCTGCAAAAGGCCAAGGACGGCGCCAATGGTAAGACGAGTTTGTCGACTGGTTTGTCTTAGGCTTGAGTACCCTTCTGCTCTTTCTGAATCAAGCATCATTTCTTTGCAGAAAAACTGAGAGAAGCTCTGGTGAAGAAGGATCAGGATTTGGCTGCTGCTCGAAAGGAAGCTGACGACAGGACCGCTCTGGCTGAACAAGAACTGGCTTCGGTTGGCCAGTTGCAAGAAGAGAATACCAAGATGAAATCTGCTCTGGACAAAGCCAACAAGGAGTGCACACGCTTGAAGAAGGACAATCTCAACCTGTACGAGAAGATGGAAGGCATCGCTCGTAGGAGGGACGATCTGGAGAGCTATCTGAGGAGCCTTGCCAAGAAGTTATTCATCAAGCTTGAAGGTACATATTTTGTTCCGACTGATTTTTTCGTCGACTCAGCGTACGAACATTGACTTATCCTTGGATCGTGAATGCAGAGTTTTGCCAGAATTTCGAGGAGGAGACTGGACGGATTGATCCAGGTTTGGACCCAATCAATTCTCCCGTGAAAGATGAAACTGCCATGAATCTGCTCCGACTGGAATCCCGCATCGACGGTGTTGTGGACTACTTGTCTCGACTGAAGGTCGCCATGTCACGGATCGACCCGGCACTTTGGATAGAGGCCACGCTCCAGAATGATCTTGAGTCTCTGATGACTCGACTTAACGAGATCCCTGACCGAGTGCAGGAGTGGAAGAAATCTTCTGCCCGGTGTGGTGCTGATGTGGCTCTGTCTTTGGTTCGTGTCCATTGCAAGGAGGTGCGACAAGATAAGCTGGTAGCAATCAAGGTCGCCAACACCTAGAAGCATGACTTCCGATCTTTTATGGAGACTTCCATCGCTGCAGCCACTCGGATCGCCGACGGCGTCGACCTAGACGAGTTCGTCGAGCCTGCTAGTCCTCCTCCCGCGGAGTGAACAAACTTTTATGCCTCACCTTAAATTTGCCTCGGAATGCTGAGTGGTTTTTGTAACCGTTAAACTCTTTCGGGCTGAATGCCCGAGCACTTCGATCTGTGGTCCGGAACCTTTAGGATTTATCTGAACTTGGCTTATCGTTGAATATCTTCATGAATCCTCCGTCGAGTGGAAATCGTTCTTTACTCGAGACAACTTTTGTATTTGTGGCGCAGCCCCGAAGGAGAAGGTAGAAGTCGACCTGCACCTCGTCGTCCTTGCGGGTCGGCGATGGAGCGCACGTTGTATTTGTGGCGAAGCTCCCAAGGAGAAGGCGGCAGTCGACCTGCACATCGTCGTCCTTGCGGAGTGGGATGGAGCGCGCATTGTATTTGTGGCAAAGCTCCCAAGGAGAAGGTGGCAGTCGACCTGCACCTCATCGTCCTTGTGGGTCGGCGATGGAGCGTATGTTGTATTTGTGGCGAAGCTCCCAAGGAGAAGGTGGCAGTCGACCTGCATCTCATCGTCCTTGCGGGTCGGCGATGGAGCGTACGTCGTATTTGTGGCGAAGCTCCCAAGGAGAGGGTGGCAATCGACCTGCACCTCGTCATCCTTGCGGGTTGAGATGTGTTTCATACTTAGGCGAGTACTGGACTGCAGCTAAGCCCCCGAGTGGGAGGATCTCTCACCACTCGGTAGGATTTTTCAAACTTAGGCGGGTACTGGACTGCAGCTAAGCCTCCAAGTGGGAGAACTTAGGCGAGTGCCGGACTGCAGCTAAGCCCCCGAGTGGGAGGGTCGCTCACCTCTCGGTAGGATTTTTCAAACTTAGGCGAGTACTGGACTACAGCTAAGCCCCCGAGCGGGAGGATCACTCACCACTCGGTAGGATTTTTCAAACTTAGGCGAGTACTGGACTGCAGCTAAGCCTCCAAGTGGGAGAACTTAGGCGAGTGCCGGACTGCAGCTAAGCCCCCGAGTGGGAGGGTCGCTCACCTCTCGGTAGGATTTTTCAAACTTAGGCGAGTACTGGACTACAGCTAAGCCCCCGAGCGGGAGGATCACTCACCACTCGGTAGGATTTTTCAAACTTAGGCGAGTACTGGACTGCAGCTAAGCCTCCAAGTGGGAGAACTTAGGCGAGTGCCGGACTGCAGCTAAGCCCCCGAGTGGGAGGGTCGCTCACCTCTCGGTAGGATTTTTCAAACTTAGGCGAGTACTAGACTGCAGCTAAGCCCCCGAGCGGGAGGATCGCTCACCACTCAGTAGGATTTTTCAAACTTAGGCGAGTACTGGACTGTAGCTAAGCCCCCGAGCGGAAGGGTTGCTCACCACTCGGTAGGATTTTTCAAACTTAGGCGAGAACTGGACTGCAGCTAAGCCTCCAACTGGGAGAACTTAGGCGAGTGTCGGACTGCAGCTAAGCCCCCGAGTGGGAGGCTGGCTCACCACTCGGTAGGATTTTCAAATACTTAGGCGAGTACTGCACTGCAGCTAAGCCCCCGAGTGGGAGGGTCGCTCACCACTCGGTAGGATTTCTCAAACTTAGGCGAGTACTGGACTACAGCTAAGCCCCCGAGTGGGAGGCTGGCTCACCACTCGGTAGGATTTTCAAATACTTAGGCGAGTACTGGACTGCAGCTAAGCCCCCGAGTGGGAGGCTGGCTCACCACTCGGTAGGATTTTTCAAACTTAGGCGAGTACTGGACTGCAGCTAAGCCCCCGAGTGGGAGGCTGGCTCACCACTCGGTAGGATTTTCAAATACTTAGGCGAGTACTGGACTGCAGCTAAGCCCCCGAGTGGGAGGCTGGCTCACCACTCGGTAGGATTTTCAAATACTTAGGCGAAACGGGTTCGTGGCTAAGCCCCCGAGTGGGAGGCTGGCTCACCACTCGGTAGGAAATTATTTTTACAAACTTAGGCGAAATAGATTCGCAGCTAAGCCACCCACTGGGGGATTTCTCACGCAAACAAAAACAATAACAATCACTGGGAAAATTATAACGCTCTTGTCTTTGATAAATAAACTACAGGAGTTTTTCTTATTACATCTCATCCGAGTGAGAATTCAAGTATAAAAGGGGCGAAGGAGCTCCACATTCCAGGCTCGTGGCTCATCAATCTGGCGATCGACATTATAGAGGTGGTATGCTCCATTGTGGAGGACTCTGGTGACTATGAAGGGTCCTTCCCAGGTAGGAGCGAGTTTGTGTGGTTTCTGCTGATCCACTCGGAGGACTAAGTCTCCTTCTTGGAAGGCTCGACTCTTCACATTTCTGGCATGGAATCAACGCAAGTCTTGCTGATAGATGGTCGATCGGATCATGGCCATTTCTCTTTCTTCTTCCAGGAGGTCGACTGCGTCCTGCCAGGCTTGTTCTGCTTCATCTTCAGAGTAGAGCTCGACTCGGGGGGCGTTGTGAAGCAGGTCACTCGGCAAGACTGCTTCGGCTCCGTAGACCAGAAAGAATGGGGTTCTTCCGGTCGATCGGTTCGGGGTTGTCCTCAATCCCCAAAGGACTGATGGAAGCTCGTCGACCCATGCACCTGCTGCGTGCTTGAGATCGCGCATCAATCGAGGTTTCAGTCCTTTGAGAATTAGGCCATTTTCCCTTTCCGCTTGTCCATTCGACTGGGGGTGAGCGACCGAAGCGTAGTCGACTCGTGTGCCCTGAGAGGCACAAAAGGCCCTGAATTTGTCAGAATCGAAGTTTCGACCCATTATCAGTGATGATGCTGTGCGGAACTCCATATCTGAATATCAACTCTCTGATGAAACTGATAGCAGTGCAAGCATCAAGATTCTTGATAGGCTTAGCTTCAATCCATTTGGTGAACTTGTCGACTGCTACTAGCACATGAGTGAAGCCGCTCCTGCCCGTTCTCAGTGGTCCAACCATGTCCAGCCCCTAAACAGCAAAGGGCCAGACGAGTGGAATGGTTTTCAGGGCTGACGCGGGCTTGTGAGACATATTGGAGTAATACTGACATCCTTCACATTTTTTGACTATCTCTTTTGCCATTTCATTGGCCCTGGGCCAGTAGAATCCCGCTCGGTATGCTTTAGCCACAATGGGCCGAGAGGACGCATGATGACCACAGGTCCCCGAGTGGATATCATCAAGGATCATCTGACCTTCTTCTGGTGTAATACACTTCTGACTAACTCCAGTCGCGTTTTCTCTATATAACTGTCCCTTTATGATTGTAAAGGCCTTGGATCGACAGACGATCTGTCAAGCCTCTTCTTCGTCCTCTGGGAGCTCTTTCCTTAGGATGTACGCGATGTACGGTATTGTCCAGTCGGGAGTGATGACCAAGACTTCCATGATCAGGTCGACCACAGCTGGAACTTCAACTTCAGTCGGATCCGAGGCACTTTTTGGCTGTGGGGCCTCTTCAGTGAAGGGATCCTCCTGAACTGATGGTGTGTGGATGTGTTCTAAAAACACATTACTGGGAATGGCTTCTCTTTTGGAACCTATTTTTGCCAAATCATCAGCTGCTTGATTTTTCAGTCGGGGTATGTGATGAAGTTCTAACCCCTCGAATTTCTTCTCCAGCTTTCTCACTGCATTGCAATAACCAGTCATGGCTGGACTTCTGACGTCCCACTCCTTCATCACCTGATTAACCACCAAATCTGAGTCGCCATAGACCATGAGGCGACAGACGCCGAGTGAAATGGCCATGCGCAACCCATATAAAAGTGCTTCATATTCTGCCTCATTATTGGAGGAATCAAAGTGGATTTTAAGAACATATCTGAGCTTATATCCTCGTGGGGAGACCAACACCATCCCGGCACCGGAACCATTCAGCATTTTGGAACCGTCGAAGAACATGGTCCAATGCTCCGAGTGAACCTGAGTCGGCAGTTGTTGTTCAATCCACTCGGCGACGAAATCTGCTATTGCATGGGACTTGATAGCTTTCTTTGCCTCAAACTTGATATCTAGAGGAAGGAGTTCAATCGCCCATTTAGCCACTCGACCAGTTGCATCTCTGTTATGCAGGATCTCTGACAATGGAGCGTCGCTAACGACTGTAATAGAATGATCAGAGAAGTAGTGAGCAACTTTCTTTGTGGCCATGTAAATCCCATATACAAGCTTCTGATAATGAGGATATCTTTGCTTCGACGGGGTCAAAACTTCAGAAATATAATATACTGGGCGCTGAACTTTGAAGGCTTTTCCTTCTTCTTCCCGCTCGACCGTAAGTACCATACTGACGACTTGTCCCGTGGCTGCGATGTAAATCAGCAAAGGCTCCTTGCTGATTGGGGCAGCAAGCACCGGCTGGGTGGAGAGCAGAGCTTTGAGCTTTGCAAAATGCTGCATCAGCTTCAGGAGTCCACTCGAACTTGTCTGACTTCTTCATCAATCGGTAAAGAGGCAATGCCTTTTCACCGAGACGAGAGATGAATCGACTTAAAGCGGCCAAGCAACCAGTAAGCTTTTGGACGTCGTGCACTCGCACAGGACTTTTCTTTCAGAGTATAGCACCGACTTTTTCCGGATTTGTGTCGATTCCCCGTTCGGAAACGAGGAAACCAAGTAACTTTCCGCCAGGAACTCCGAATGTGCACTTTGATGGATTAAGCTTGATGTCATACCTCCTGAGGTTGGCAAAGGTTTCAGCAAGGTCAGTCAGGAGGTCGGAACCCTTCCGTGACTTGACCACAATATCATCCATGTATGCTTCCACATTCCGACGATTTGAGTGAGCAAACACTTCTGAATCATCCTCATGAATGTGGCTCCAGCATTCTTGAGGCCGAATGGCATGGTAACATAACAGAAGCACCCGAATGGAGTGATGAAAGCTGTTTTGATCTCGTCAGGCCCATACAGACGGATTTGATGGTACCCGGAATAGGCGTCTAAAAAAGACAGTCGCTCACATCCCGCAGTCGAGTCGACTATCTGTTCGATGCGGGGGAGAGGAAAATGATCTTTCGGGCAGGCCCAATTGATATGTTTAAAGTCAATGCACACGCGAAGTGACTTGTCCTTCTTGGGGACCATGACAACGTTGGCGAGCCACTCGGAGTGGTAGATCTCTCGGATGAACTCCGCTGCTAAGAGCCGAGCTACCTCCTCGCCAATAGCCTTTCTCTTCTGGACGGCGGACCGTTAGAGATGTTCTTTGACAGGTTTTATTTTTGAGTCGACTCATAGGCGATGCTCAGCCAGCTCCCTGGGAACACCTGGCATGTCAGAAGGCTTCCATGCGAAAATGTCCCAGTTCTCACGGAGGAACTGGATGAGCGCTTCTTCCTATTTGGAGTCGAGTGTTGTTGAGATATGAGTTGGAGTAGCGCTAGGATCAGTCGGGTGGATGTGAGCTGTCTTCGTTTCGCCAGACGACTGAAAAGCTGATTCTCTAGCGGGCTTCTTGGCTCGCAACAAATCACTCGGGTCTGCAGTCTTCTGGTATTCCTGTAGCTCCACCACTGCCATCTGAGCATCAGCGATCTTTGAACCTTTCTGAAAACATTCTTCTGCTTTCTTCCGATTGCCCGTAATAGTGATCACACCTTTGGGGCCAGGCATCTTCAATTTGAGATACACATAACATGGTCGGGCCATGAAGCGTGCATAAGCCGGCCTGCCCAAAATGGCGTGATAGGCACTCTGGAAGTCTACAACTTCAAACGTCAACTTTTCCTTGCGGTAATTCTTGGAATCACCGAAAACCACATCAAGAGCAATTTGGCCGAGTGATTCAGCCTTCTTCCCAGGAATGACTCCATGGAAACTCATGTTGCTGGTACTGAGTCTAGACATCGGAATGCCCATCCCTTTCAACGTCTCAGCATATAGTATGTTCAAACCACTGCCACCATCCATCAAGACTTTGGTCAGTCGAGTGCCTTCAACAACTGGGTCGACCACCAAAGGTTGCCTCCCAGGGGTGGCAATGTGCGTTGGGTGATCGGACCGGTCGAATGTGATGGCAGTCTGAGACCACTTCAGATAACTGGGTGTCACCGGAGCAACCATATTCACCTCTCGGTTGATAACTTTCAGTCGACTTTTGCTTTCAACATCAGCAAAAATCATCAGGGTGAAATTGACCTGGGGGTATCCATCATCACTATCTTCCTTGTCCTCAACTTTGTCCGACTCCTTTTCCTTATCTTTGGGTTGCTTGCCCTGGAACTGCTGGATCAAGAGTCGACACTGTCGAGTGGTATATTTAGGGTAAATGAAATTACCCTCTTCATCTTTCTTGGTGTGGATGTGACATGGCAAATCCAACACATCATTTTCGTCCTGGTCTTTAACTTTCTTGGGGTTCCAAGGTCCTTTGGGTTTCCCCTTAAACTTTCCTTGAGTCACAGCCAAGGCTTCCCCAGGAGCAACTGGCTCGGCCTTCCGCTTCTGTTTCTGATTGGAATTTCCTCCGGTTTCTTGAGCGACTGGCTTGAGCTTGCCACTCCTGAGTCGATCCTCATCTTCACCATTAGCGTACTTGGTGGCAATCTCCGTCATCCGATTCAAAGACATATCTCCGGTTCGACCGAATTTCAGATTCAGTTCTCTGTACTTGACACCTTCTTTGAAGGCACAGACTGCTTGGTGGTCAGGCACATTCTCTACTGTGTGATGTAGCGTGATCCATCTCTGGATGTAATCCCTCAAAGTTTCATTCGGCTTCTGCATGCAAGACCGCAGTTCCGTCAGCCCTGTCGGTCGCTTGCATGTTCCTTCAAATGTGGTGACAAACACTCGGGCGAGATCTTCCCAAGTGTAAATGCTGCTGGGTGCTAACTGATTCAGCCACACTCTGGCCGAGCCCTCCAACATTAGAGGCAGGTGCTTCATGGCCACTTCATCATTGCCGCCGCCAATCTGGACGGCCACTCGGTAGTCTTCAAGCCAAGTATCGGGTTTGGACTCACCAGTGAACTTACTGACTCCAGTCGCCAACCTGAAGTTGGGAGGAATCACAGCGGCCCTGATGGCTCTACTAAAGCACTCTGGCCCTGAAACATGTACTCTGCTGCTGGTAGGTGCATCTCTATCGTGACCTTCTCGGTGAGCCCTGTTCCTGTCGACCAAACCTTGAACGAGAATGGATCTCGCATCAAAGCCTGGTTCCCTGGGGTCGACTGGAATCCTTCGCCCAACACTATGAGGGCGCCTGTCATCTTGCTGTCGAGGCGCATACGACCCGCTCCTCGGGGGAGGGGTGGGCACTCGACGTCGATCGTCACAATCGAATCGGTGATCATACTGCTCACGGTTCCCGTACTGATTACGCCGGTCCCCACGTCCCTCACGCCTCGGGGGCGATCTTGGGCTATGGGCCGACTGGACTGTGTCTGCAGCAACGGATCTGCTATGAATCCTGTTCCGCGACTGAGAGACAGCGGAATTCTGGTCTCATGCTGCCCGGAGTAACGCTCTGATCTGCAGCAAGCCTCTGCCAGCCTCCGACTAGGAAGCCTTAATCGACTCTGCTATACAGGCTGCAGTTGCTAAATTCTGAATCGGAGTTCGATATACCTGCGGGGGCGGAAAGAGCTGACGTCGACTAGATTCTGGAACCCGTTGTCGTGCACGCTCATCGAGTGCTCGATGGAGGTTCTCCAGTCGAGTGCGCTCGGCCAAGTTTGCCAGGTGCGCGTCCTCCAAGGCACGAGCCTCGGGGGTTTCTCAAATGATAGGAGTGTGCAGTGCATCCATGTTCCGGCGACGCAGTTCTTCTCTCTGCAGTGACGTGAGAGGCTCGGGGAGATATTCCTCATGGGGACGCGACGGGTTGCCTCCACCGGCGCCTCCGTCAGTGCGGGGAAAACCGGGAGGACTAGGTGGTCCGTCGACCATCAGAACCTCTGCCGCTGGATCACTACTGTCGCACTCGGATGCGGTCTCTGCGGAGCCAGTCGAACAGGCCGTAGAGGGATTCGTCGGGCTCGATCGCCGCGACTTGAGGGGTGGCCGACTGGCGTGCCACCGCGTGTCTCACCCACCGCTGAAGTCTCGACCGACCGGAGCGCTTGCGCTGGCGGGAAACAGGGAGGGAGGACAGCACAGGAGCCGACCGATAATGGGTCGACGGTTGCTGCAAGAGGACGTTGCGGACGCACGCGCTAAAGTGCGTCGCCCCGCGGACAGGGAGTGCGTCCACGTCGAGCGGAGCCTCCTAAAGCCAAGCGGAGTCGTCGGCGATGAACGTGAGCGTGCCGAGACGGATCTCGCGGCCCTCCACCAAAACTCTGCCAGAAACCATGATGATTTGGATCGGAAAAGATCGCAACTCCTCCAACAAATCGCTAAAACACCGGCCCCAAGGTGGGCGCCAACTGTCGTGGTTCTAAGTCTGACAGTAATGTAGGGGGGTAGGTATGGAGAGGCAAGGTCTTAGCTATGGAGAAGTTGTAAGCACATGAGGTTTACGAGTTCAGGCCCTTCTCGGAGGAAGTAATAGCCCTACGTCTCGGAGCCCGGAGGCAGTCGACTGGATTATGTGTGTATGAATTACAGGGGTGCGAACCCTTTACACTGAGGAGGGGGGTGGCTTATATAGAGTCCGCCCGACCCCTCCGGCCCTCAGTTGTGCAGGGTTTTAAATACATTAAGGTGAGGCGTTACTAGTAACGCCTCTAATAAAGTGCTATGATGACCATAAAAGCCACTTAATTACCGACCGTTAGCATGCGGAGTGCCTTTAGGTCTCCTGGCCGTCGAGTGATTGGACCTTGGTCGAGTGATTGCCTCTTGGTCGAGTGTCTTCGAGTCTGTCGAGTGAAACACCTCCAAGTCGATTGAAAGGTGATTTCTTCTTGAGATGTCCTTGGGTAGGGCAGCTGGGACAGGTCCATGACCCTACCCTAGGTACATAGCTTCATCAGAGATGACGACCATTATCACGTGGGCTGAAGGTGTTATTTCGGTGGCAGAGCCTCCGATTGTGTCAGAGTGTTCGGTATGTGGGGTTGTGGCCGGGTCCAGACTATTTTTGCCGGTGTCCCCTTCCCATACCACGGATGGTTTAAACATCTTTCCAGGAAGATGTTCGGTGGGACAGGGTCGCGTTTAGCGCCGATATGGGCGAGGATGTCCGCCGCCTGGTTGTTTTCCCGAGCCACATGGTGGAATTCAAGCCCCTCGAACTGAGCTGACATTTTGAGGATGGCGTTGCGATATGCCACCATTTTCGGATCCTTGGCGTCGAAGTCTCCATTTATTTGGGATATTGCAAGGTTCGAGTCCCCACGCACCTCTAGGCGTTGGATGCCCATGGAGACTGCCATCCGGAGACCGTGTACTAGGGCCTCGTATTCGGCTGCGTTATTGGAGTCTATGTATAGTATTTGGAGTACGTATTGCACTGTATCTCCGGTAGGGGCGTCAAGACGACGCCAGCCCCCAAACCAGCCAGCATTTTAGAGCCGTCGAAGTGCATGATCCAATTGGAGTATGCGCCGTACTCTTTAGGGAGTTCGGCTTCCGTCCATTCGGCGACGAAATCGGCCAATACTTGCGACTTAATGGCTCGCCATGGTATGTATGTTATGTCGAACGGGAGGAGCTCGATGGCCCATTTGGCAATCCGGCCCGTGGCATCGCGGTTGTTTATTATGTCATTGAGTGGTACTTCGGAGGCCACCGTGATTGGACACTCTTGAAAGTAGTGTCGTAATTTCCGGGATGCCATGAATACTACGTATGCTATCTTTTGATAATGTGGGTACCGTGATTTGCATGGAGTGAGGACGGTGGATACATAATATACTGGCTTTTGAAGTGGGAATTTATGTCCGTCCATCTCTCGTTCGACGACGAGCACTGCGCTTACAACTTGATGAGTTGCCGCTATATATAATAGCATTGGTTCGCCAACAGTTGGCGCGGCCAAGATTGGGTTGGTGGCCAGGATGGCTTTTATTTCTTCCAGTCCGGCCATGGCTGCGTCCGTCCACTCGAAGTGTTCGGTTCACCGAAGAAGGCGATAAAGGGGAAGTGCCTTTTCTCCTAATCGAGAGATAAAGCGGCTTAAAGCCGCCACACATCTAGTTAATTTCTGGATTTTCTTGAGGTCAGTTGGGATAGCCAACTGCGATAGAGCTCGGATTTTAGCCGGATTTGCTTCAATTCCTCTACTGGAGACGATGAAGCCCAGGAGCTTTCCCGCGGGAACGCCGAAAACGCATTTTTCCGGATTGAGCTTAATGTCGTATGTTCGGAGATTGGTGAACGTGAGCCTTAAGTCGTCTATTAAAGAGTCGACGTGTCTGGTTTATTGACCACATCGTCTACATATGCCTCCACAGTCTTGCTGTTATGCTTTTCCAGACATGTCTGGATCATGCGCTGATATGTTGCGCCGATGTTTTTGAGCCCGAAGGGCATTGTGATAAAACAGAAGGGGTCGTATGGCGTGATAAATGCCGTTGCGGCTTGATCAGACTCCGCCATCTTAATCTGGTGGTAGCCGGAGTATGCGTCGAGGAAGCACGGTGATTCGTGTCCTACGGTAGCATCGATGATTTGATCGATGCGAGGGAGTGGAAAGGGGTCCTCTGGGCAAACCCTATTAAGGTCTTTGAAGTCGACGCATAGGCACCAGGATTTGTCCTTCTTTGGTACCATCACCAGGTTTGCGAGCCAGTCCGGATGTTTTATTTCTCTAATAAATCTGGCCTCCAATAGCTTGGCTAGCTCTTCTCCCATGGCTTGTCGCTTAGGTTCAAAGAAACGCCGAAGAGTCTGATTGACCGGCTTGAATCCTTTTAGAACATTAAGGCTATGCTCGGCCAATCTGCCTGGGATTCCTGGCATGTCTGAAGGATGCCAGGCGAATATGTCCCAATTCTCGCGCAGAAACTCCTGTAGTGCGGCGTCTACAGCGGGGTTTAACTGTGCCCCAATGGATGCTGTTTTTGTGGGGTCCATTGGATGGACTTGTAAGTTGACTATTTCGTCCGCTGGTTTAAAGGAGGTGGACTTGGATCTTTTTTCTAGTATCACGTCGTCCCTGTCCATCGTGGAGCGCAGCGCGGTTAACTCCTCCGCCACAAGGGCTTCGGATAATGTTTCGAGGGCTAGTGCGGCTGTTTTGTTCTCAGCGCGGAGTGCTATGTCCGGATCACTAACTAGAGTGATGATTCCATTGGGTCCGGGCATTTTGAGCTTCATGTACCGGTAATGGGGTATGGCTTGAAAAATCATGAATGCCTCCCGCCCTAGAAGGGCGTGGTATCCGCTACTGAATGGGGCCACTTGGAATGTAATTTCTTCGGACCTGTAATTCTCCGGAGTGCCGAATACCACATCAAGTGTGATTTTCCCAGCGCAACGTGCCTCCCAACTAGGGATGATTCCTCGGAAGGTCGTACTACTTTGCTCAATACGGTTGATGTCTATTTCCATTTTTTGGAGAGTTTCCTCATAAATGAGGTTTAATCCACTGCTGATGACCCACAAGTATAGGGGATCTATCATAGTCCTTTCGATAAGTAAGAGTGTCGAACCCAACGAGGAGCAGAAGGAAATGATAAGCGGTTTTCAGCAAGGTATTCTCTGCAAGTACTGAAATAAGTGGTAACAGATAGTTTTGTGATAAGGTAAATTGTAACGAGCAACAAGTAACAAAAGTAAATAAGGTGCAGCAAGGTGGCCCAATCCTTTTTGTAGCAAAGGAAAAGCCGGACAAATTCTTATATAAGGAAAAGAGCTCCCGAGGACACATGGGAGTATCGTCAAGCTAGTTTTCATCACGCTCATATGATTCGCGTTCGGTACTTTGATAATTTGATATGTGGGTGGACCGGTGCTTGGGTGCTGTTCTTACTTGAACAAGCATCCCACTTATGATTAACCTCTATTGCAAGCATCCGCAACTACAACAAAAGTATTAAGGTAAACCTAACCATAGCATGAAACATATGGATCCAAATCAGCCCCTTACGAAGCAACGCATAAAGTAGGGTTTAAGCTTCTGTCACTCTAGCAACCCATCATCTACTTATTACTTCCCAATGCCTTCCTCTAGGACCAAATAATGGTGAAGTGTTATGTAGTCGACGTTCACATAACACCACTAGAGGTTAGACAACATACATCTCATCAAAATATCGAACGAATACCAAATTCACATGACTACTAATAGCAAGACTTCTCCCGTGTCCTCAGGAACAAACGTAACTACTCACAAAGCATATTCATGTTCATAATCAGAGGGGTAATAGTATGCATAAAGGATCTGAACATATGATCTTCCACCAAGTAAACCAACTAGCATCAACTACAAGGAGTAATCAACACTACTAGCAACCTACTAGCACCAATCCCGGACTTAGAGACAAGAATTGGATACAAGAGATGAACTAGGGTTTGGAGATGAGATGGTGCAGGTGAAGATGTTGATGGAGATTGCCCTCTCCCGATGAGAGGAGCGTTGGTGATGACGATGGTGATGATTTCCCCCTCCCGGAGGGAAGTGTCCCTGGCAGAACAGCTCTTCCGGAGCCCTAGATTGGTTCCGCCAAGGTTCCGCCTCGTGGTGGCGGAGTCTCGTCCCGAAAGTTTGCTTATGATTTTTTTCTCATCGAAAGACTTCATATAGGAGAAGATGGGCGTAGGAGAGCCACCAGGGGGCCCACGAGGTAGGGGGGCGCGCCCAGGGGGAAGGGGGGCGCCCCCACCCTCGTGAGCAGGGTGTGGGCCCCCTGGCCTTCATCTTTGGCGACGATTTTTCTTTATTTATTTTAAGATATTCCGTGGAGTTTCAGGACTTTTGGAGTTGCGCAGAATAGGTCTCCAATATTTGCTCCTTTTCCAGCCAGAATTCTAGCTGCCGGCATTGCCCCTCTTCATGGTAAACCTTGTAAAATAAGAGAGAATAGCCATAAGTATTGTGACATAACGTGAAATAACAGCCCATAATGCAATAAATATTAACATAAAAGCATGACGCAAAATGGACGTATCAACTCTCCCAAGCTTAGACCTCGCTTGTCCTCAAGCGAAAAGCCGATAACAATAAATATGTCCTCATGTTTAGAGGTGGAGGCGTCGATAAAAATAAAATACGGACATGAAGGCATCATGATTGTTTCATAACAGCAACATATATAGATTTGTCATATGATTACTTATGTTCAAGTGATGATCTTTTCACAATGCAGAAGTATGAATCAGAAACCTTATTAGGCGCTAACAAATTATAACCTCAGTCATTGAAGCAATTGCAATTTATCATAACATCAGAAGGAGTCTATGTCAGAGCTTAAAAGCAAGTCCACATACTCAACTATCACTTAGTCCTTCATAATTGCTAACACTCACGCAATACTTGTGGTTATGAAGTTTCAATCAGACACAGAGAAAGATTGGGGCTTATAATGCTGCCTCCAAACTTATTCACCTTTGGGTGATGTCAACAATAATAGTTCATGCTAACGTACATCCAATTGGATATATATATCAGGATCACCCCACCATGAAGTGCTTGCCAAAGGATAAAATGAAAAAGGGAAAGGTGAAGATTACCTTGACTCTTGCATAAGATAGAGGATAATAATAAAAGATAGGCCCTTCGCAGAGGGAAGCAGAGGTTGCCATGCGCTTTTATGGTTGGATGCACAAAATCTTAATGCAAAAGAACGTCACTTTATATTGCCCCTTGTATGTGAACCTTTATTATGCAGTCCGTCGCTTTTATTGCGTCCACAACAAGTTCGTACAAAGCTTATTTCTCTGCACTAATAAGTCATGCATATTTAAAGACCAATTTTTATTGCTTGCACCGATGACAACTTACTTGAAGGATCTTACTCAATCCATAGGTAGATATGGTGGACTCTCATGGCTAAACTGGTTTAAGGGTATTTGGAAGCACAAGTAGTATCTCTACTTGGTGCTGAGAATTTGGCTAGCATGAGGGGGAAAGGCAAGCTCAACATGTTTGAATGATCCATGACAATATACTTTAACTGAGATGCGAGAAAACATAACCCATTACGTTGTCTTCCTTGACTAACATCAACTCTTTAGCATGTCATACTTAATGAGTGCTCCCAATTACGAAAGATGTCAATGATAGTATATCTATATGTGAAACCTCTCTCTCCTTATTACTTCCTATTAATTGCCACGATGGCTAAAGCTATATATTTGCCAACTCCTAACAACTTTTTAATCATCATACTCTTTCTATGTGAAGTCATTACTCTCAATAAGATCAATATGAACTCTTTGTTTCTTTTTATTCTTTCTTTTATTCACTCAAGATCATGGCAAAATAATCAAGCCCTTGACTCAACACTAATCTTTATTATATATAGCTCACGGACTAGATTGCATAGAGGGATCATAAAGCAAACTTCAAAAGTAGATCATGCTGTGACTTTATTCTACTAAATCAAGATACTACTAATAGGATCGAACTAAGAAAAACGGTAAAGATAGGAGTTGTGATGGTGATACGATACCGGGGCACCTCCCCCAAGCTTGGCAGTTGCCAAGGGGAGTGCCCATACCCATGTGATGAGGTCCCCTTCTTTGTTGTTGGAGGTGGAGGTGTTGTTGATGACGCAAGCTTGTCGTCCCCTTCCATGGCATAGGCTCACCCTCATAGAAGGATGATCTAGTCTCCGGAATTCTCAAATCTGCAACGAAAATAGCTCGAAATGAAAACAGGGGATATTTGCATGATACGGGGGTCAAAACCTTCGGGAGAATATATAATGAATTTTTACCGACCAAAATACGTATCGTGCAGGAAAATGGAGTCCGGAGGGCACACGAGGTGCTCATGAGGTAGGGGCGCGCCCAGGGGGGTAGGGCGCGCCCTCCACCCTCGTGGAGGGCTCGTGTCCTCCCTGGACTGCTACCTATTTTTCTATTTTTCTAAATATTCCAAAACGGAGAAATATTGCCTTAAAAATTGTTTTGAAGTCGGTTTACTTACCGTACCACATACCTATTCCTTTTCGGAGTCTGGAACGTTCTGGAAAGTGTCCCTTATGTATTCCTCCGGGGTTACGGTTTCAATAACATTGGTTTCAACATTTATAGGATTACCTGAGATATAGTGCTTGATTCTTTGACCATTTACCACCTTCGGATTTGTGCCTTCAAAATTGTTGATTTTTATGGCACCGGAACGATAGACCTCCTCGATAACGTAGGGACCTTCCCATTTAGAGAGAAGTTTTCCTGCAAAAAATCTTAAACGAGAGTTGTATAGCAATACATAATCGCCTACATTAAACTCACGCTTTTGTATCCTTTTGTCATGCCATCTTTTAACTTTTTCTTTAAACAACTTGGCATTTTCATAGGCTTGGGTTCTCCATTCATCAAGTGAGCTAATATCAAATAATCTCTTCTCACCGGCAAGTTTGAAATCATAGTTAAACTCTTTAATAGCCCAATATGCCTTATGTTCTAGTTCGAGAGGTAAGTGACATGCTTTTCCATAAACCATTTTATACGGAGACATACCCATAGGATTCTTATATGCAGTTCTATATGCCCATAATGCATCATCAAGTTTCTTGGACCAATTCTTTCTAAACCTATTAACAGTCTTTTGCAAAATTAATTTGTTCTCTCTATTACTCAATTCTACTTGACCACTAGACTGTGGGTGATAAGGAGATGCAATTCTATGATTAACGTCATATTTGGCAAGCATTTTACGGAAAGCACCATGAATAAAGTGTGAACCACCATCAGTCATTAAATATCTAGGGACTCCAAACCTCGGAAAAATAACTTCCTTAAGCATTTTAATAGAAGTGTTATGATCAGCACTACTAGTTGGAATAGCTTCTACCCATTTAGTAACGTAATCAACAGCAACTAAAATATGAGTGTATCCATTGGAGGCAGGAAAAGGTCCCATATAATCAAAGCCCCAAACATCAAATGGTTCAATAACAAGTGAATAATTCATAGGCATTTCTTGACGTCTACTAATATTACCAATTCTTTGACATTCATCACAAGATAAAACAAACTTACGGGCATCCTTGAAGAGAGTAGGCCAATAAAAACCAGATTGCAATACCTTATGTGCAGTTCTATCTCCAGCGTGGTGTCCTCCATAAGCTTCGGAGTGACACTTGCGTAGGATCTGTTCCTGTTCATGCTCAGGTACACAACATCTAATAACACCATCTACTCCTTCTTTATAAAGATGTGGGTCATCCCAAAAAGTAATGTCTCAAATCATAAAAGAACTTTTTCTTTTGTTGGTATGTGAAGCTAGGTGGTATAAATTTAGCAACAATATAATTAGCATAATCAGCATACCATGGAGTGCTACTAGAAGTGCTTATGACATTTAATTGTTCATCAGGAAAGCTATCATCAATAGGTAGTGGGTCATCAAGAACATTCTCTAACCTAGATAAGTTGTCTGCAACTGGGTTCTCAGCTCCTTTTCTATCAACAATATGCAAATCAAATTCTTGCAGCAAGAGAACCCATCTAATAAGTCTAGGTTTAGCATCTTTCTTTTCCATAAGATATTTAATAGCAGCATGATCAGTGTGAATAGTTACTTTAGAATCAACAATATAGGGTCTGAATTTATCGCAAGCAAACACAACTGCTAAAAGTTCCTTTTCGGTAGTAGCATAATTTCTTTGAGCATTGTCTAGAGTCTTACTAGCATAATGGATAACATTTAATTTCTTATCAACTCTTTGCCCTAGAACAGCACTTACAGCATAATCACTAGCATCACACATAATTTCAAAGGGTAAATTCCAATCAGGTGGCTGAACAATAGGTGCAGAGACTAATGCTTTCTTAAGTATTTCAAATGCTTCTACACAATCATCATCAAAGACAAATGGTACATCTTTTTGTAATAAACTAGTCAGAGGCCGAGAAATTTTTGAGAAGTCCTTAATGAACCTCCCATAAAATCCGGCGTGACCAAGGAAACTTCTTATACCTTTGATGTCCTTGGGACATGGCATCTTTTCAATAGCGTCAACCTTGGCTTTATCAACTTCAATACCTCTTTCAGAAACTTTGTGCCCCAAGACAATACCTTCATTAACCATAAAGTGGCACTTTTCCCAATTCAAGACAAGATTAGTTTCTTCACATCTCTACAAAACTCGATCAAGATTGCTCAAGCAATCATCAAAAGAGGAACCATAGACGAAAAAGTCGTCCATGAAAACCTCACAAATCTTTTCACAAAAATCAGAGAATATAGCCATCATGCATCTTTGAAAGGTAGCAGGTGCATTACATAAACCAAAAGGCATACGTCTATAAGCAAAAGTACCAAAAGGGCATGTAAAAGTAGTCTTTGATTGATCTTTAGCCGACACATGTATTTTAGAGAAACCAGAATAACCATCTAGAAAGCAATAATGTGTATGTTTGCATAATCTTTCTAGCATTTGATCAATAAAAGGTAAGGGGTAATGATCTTTCTTAGTGGCTTTATTTAATTTGTGGAAATCAATTACCATCCTATAACCTGTAATAATTCTTTGAGGAATAAATTCATCTTTATCATTAGGGACAACAGTAATACCTCCCTTATTAGGGACACAATGGACAGACTTACCCACTGACTATCAGCAACGGGATAAATTATACCTGCCTCCAGAAGCTTGAGTATTTCCTTCCTTACCACTTCTTTCATTTTAGGATTCAAACGTCGTTGAGGATCACATAGTGGTTTAGCATCCGCTTCCAAATTTATTTTATGCTGACATAGAGTGGGACTAATGCCCTTAAGATCATCAAGAGTATATCCAATAGCGGCACGGTGCTTCTTCAGAGTTTTCAATAATCTTTCTTCTTCATGCTCTGAAAGGTTAGCACTAATAATAACAGGATATATTTTTCTTTTCATCAAGATAAGCATACTTAAGATTATCAGGCAACGGTTTAAGCTCAAAAACGGGATCACCCTTGGGTGGAGGAGGATCCCCTAGGATTTCAACAGGCAAATTGTGTTTCAGAATAGGTTCCTGTTTAAAGAATATTTCATCTATTTCCTTTCTTTCATTCATAAACATATCATTTTCATGGTCTAGCAAATAGTGTTCTAAAGGATCACTAGGAGGTACAGCAATAGAAGCAAGACCAATAATTTCATCCTTACTAGGCAATTCTTCCTCATGATGTTGTTTACTGAATTTAGAGAAATTAAACTCATGAACCATATCATTCAAGCCAACAGTAACAACATTCTTTTTGCAGTCTATCGTAGCATTAACAGTATTCAAGAAGGGTCTACCAAAAATAATGGGACAAAAGCTATCTTGTGGATAACCAAGAACAAGAAAGTCAGCGGGATATTTGGTTTTCCCACACAAGACTTCAACATCTCTAACAATTCCCATTGCAGATATAGTATCTCTGTTGGCAAGTTTAATTGTAACATCAATATCTTCTAACTCAGCAGGTGCGATATCATGCATAATTTCTTTATATAAGTCAATGGGTATAACACTAGCACTAGCACCCATATCACATAAGCCATGATAACAATGATCTCCTATTTTAACAGAAATAACAGGCACGCCTACCACAGGTCTATGTTTATCTCTATCACAGGGTTTAGCAATTCTAGCAGTTTCACCAGAAAATTCAATGACATGCCCATCAATATTATCAGACAAGAGATCTTTAACAATAGCAATATTAGGTTCTACTTTGACTTGCTCAGGAGGTGTATAAGTTCTAGTATTGCTTTTACAAACAACAGTTGAAGCTTTAGCATGATCCTTTACTCTAGCAGGGAAAGGTGGTTTCTCAACATAAGAGGTGGGAACAATAGGATCATTATAAGTGATGGTCTTTTCTTCAACTTAAATAGGTGCAGCTACTTTTACTTCTATGGGAGGATGATATTTAAACCACTTATCCTTGGGGAGATCAACATAAGTAGCAAAAGATTCACAGAAAGAAGCTACTATCTCAGAGTCAAGTCCATATTTAGTGCTAAACTTACGGAAAATATCGGTATCCATAAAAGATTTAACACAATCAAACTTAGGTGTCATACCTGACTCCTTACCTTCGTCGAGGTCCCAATCTTCAGAGTTGCGTTTAATTCTATCCAATAAATTCCATCTGAATTCAATAGACTTCATCATAAAAGAGCCAGCACAAGAAGTATCGAGCATGGTGCGATTGTTATCAGAAAGCCGAGCATAAAAATTCTGGAGAATTGTCAATTTTGAGAGCTCATGATTGGGGCATGAATATAACATTGATTTAAGCCTCCCCCAAGCTTGAGCGATGCTTTCTCCTTCGCGAGGCCAAAAATTATATATATAATTGCGATCACGATGAACAAGATGCATAGGGTAATACTTTTGATGAAATTCCAATTTCATTCTTTTATAGTTCCATGATCTCGTATCATCACATAGCCTATACCATGTCGATGCGTCTCCCTCCAAAGATAAAGGGAAAGCCTTCTTCTTAACAACATCATCGGGTATACCTGCAAGCTTAAATAATCCACAAATATCATCCAAATAGCGTAGATGCTTGTCGGGATGCTTTGTCCCATCTCCTGTAAAAGTATTAGCCAGCAGTTTTTCCATAATACCCGAAGGAAATGCAAAAGGAGTTTCATTTTCAATAGGTTCAGTAGGTTGAGGAGCAACTCTTTGCTCTACTGGACGGGGTGAAGATACCCCGAACAAGCCCCTCAGAGATTCAGTTTCCATAGTAACAAGTGATAGAAAATTTCAGCACACTATATAAATTTTTCCTTACCAAATTCCACCTACCAAAGGCGCTACACTCCACGGCAACGGTGCCAGAAAAGAGTCTTGATGACCCACAAGTATAGGGGATCTATCGTAGTCCTTTCGATAAGTAAGAGTGTCGAACCCAACGAGGAGCAGAAGGAAATGATAAGCGGTTTTCAGCAAGGTATTCTCTGCAAGTACTGAAATAAGTGGTAACAGATAGTTTTGTGATAAGGTAAATTGTAACGAGCAACAAGTAACAAAAGTAAATAAGGTGCAGCAAGGTGGCCCAATCCTTTTTGTAGCAAAGGACAAGCCGGACAAATTCTTATATAAGGAAAAGAGCTCCCGAGGACACATGGGAATATCGTCAAGCTAGTTTTCATCACGCTCATATGATTCGCGTTCGGTACTTTGATAATTTGATATGTGGGTGGACCGGTGCTTGGGTGCTGTTCTTACTTGAACAAGCATCCCACTTATGATTAACCTCTATTGCAAGCATCCGCAACTACAACAAAAGTATTAAGGTAAACCTAACCATAGCATGAAACATATGGATCCAAATCAGCCCCTTACGAAGCAACGCATAAACTAGGGTTTAAGCTTCTGTCACTCTAGCAACCCATCATCTACTTATTACTTCCCAATGCCTTCCTCTAGGCCCAAATAATGGTGAAGTGTTATGTAGTCGACGTTCACATAACACCACTAGAGGTTAGACAACATACATCTCATCAAAATATCGAACGAATACCAAATTCACATGACTACTAATAGCAAGACTTCTCCCGTGTCCTCAGGAACAAACGTAACTACTCACAAAGCATATTCATGTTCATAATCAAAGGGGTAATAGTATGCATAAAGGATCTGAACATATGATCTTCCACCAAGTAAACCAACTAGCATCAACTACAAGGAGTAATCAACACTACTAGCAACCTACTAGCACCAATCCCGGACTTAGAGACAAGAATTGGATACAAGAGATGAACTAGGGTTTGGAGATGAGATGGTGCAGGTGAAGATGTTGATGGAGATTGCCCTCTCCCGATGAGAGGAGCATTGGTGATGACGATGGTGATGATTTCCCCCTCCCGGAGGGAAGTGTCCCTGGCAGAACAGCTCTGCCGGAGCCCTAGATTGGTTCCGCCAAGGTTCCGCCTCGTGGTGGCGGAGTCTCGTCTCGAAAGTTTGCTTATGATTTTTTTCTCATCGAAAGACTTCATATAGGAGAAGATGGGTGTCGGAGAGCCACCAGGGGGCCCACGAGGTAGGGGGGCGCGCCCAGGGGGAAGGGGCGCGCCCCCCACCCTCGTGAGCAGGGTGTGGGCCCCCTGGCCTTCATCTTTGGCGACGATTTTTCTTTATTTATTTTAAGATATTCCGTGGAGTTTCAGGACTTTTGGAGTTGCGTAGAATAGGTCTCCAATATTTGCTCCTTTTCCAGCCAGAATTCCAGCTGCCCGCATTCCCCCTCTTCATGGTAAACCTTGTAAAATAAGAGAGAATAGCCATAAGTATTGTGACATAACGTGAAATAACAGCCAATAATGCAATAAATATTAACATAAAAGCATGACGCAAAATGGACGTATCAGCTGCCGCCGTCCATGAGCACCTTAGTGAGCCGAAAGCCGTCCACAATTGGACTGAGGACTAAAGCGGCTGGAGCTCGGGTGTTCGGAATTTAGGTTCGTCACTGGCATTGAAGGTGATAGCCGTGTCGCTCCATGGATTTATTGCTGCCACGTGGCAGACTTCGTCAAGGCTGCGGAGTGCTCGCTTACGCCTATTATTTGAGGCGAAGGTCTCGAAGACCGTTAATATTGTATTGTTATCCGTGGGAAGGTGCTCTGAGGTATTTTGGGTGAGGAGATCCTCACCGCTTTTGGCCACCTGCCGGAGTACCAAACATGCTCTAAGGCTGTGTGTTGATATGGTATCCGCTGTACTATGGATTTTGCAGGGCCCGTTAAGCCATCCCTCCAATACGGTTCCACGCCCTGTAGTGGGCTTTTGCTTCTTTGTAATTGAGTCGGGCGACTTATGAGAGTGCGCCCTTTTAGTCCGGACTAGGGGTTTTGTCAGAGCCGGATTATCCCAAAATTGCGTTTGGGTTTTCCAGGCACTTTCCATCACACAGTATTTGCGTACTATGGCCGCCAAGTCAGCGATGTGTGCTATGTCATGGAGACTTATGGCCTTGAGGACTCCCTTGTCCGTGCAATTGTTGCAAAAGAACAAAATTGCATCTTCCTCGCGACAGTCCTTGACCTTGCTCATTACAAGGAGGAATCTAGCCCAATAGTGATGTACTGTCTCTTGGGGCGCTTGCCTAATGTGGGAAAGATCATTTGTATCTGGGTGGGTGGGTGGATTTAATTCTAGACCTTGACCCAATCTGTGATCTCGGGGCAGGGGAGTTTCCGATCTTGGAAGTTCGGGCTTCGGGATGTTGCCCTGTGGGTTCGGTATGCGGCCTGATTCTGGATTCAGGGTTAGGGCGGTGTCCTCCCGTGAGCGAGTATCCAGCTCGGGGAGCTCGGGAATCCGGACATAGTTCGTCCTCAGGATAGAGGGAGAATCGCCGCATTGCTCCTCCACCACCGCTATCTGATGGGTGACCGGCGGAGAGTTAATCTCCCTTTGGTCGGGTTTAAGCCCGATCCGATCGTAGTCCGTAGTGACTCCCAGAGTGGCGATGCGATCCGAGAGCTCGTTCAAAGAGGAGAGCTCCATTGGATCCATCTGCTCGGCGAATTTCGAGCCGGTGTGGAGGCTATTTTCAATGACCCGAGAAGTCATCGTCGGCGCCGCGGCCGAGCGGGCGGTCATGACGAAGCCGCCTAGTCGGAGAGTTTGGCCTACAGCCAGGGCTTCCCCAGAGGTGATGTTGTCCTTGACAACGAGGCGAGCCATCCTCCTTATGATGACAACATAGTGAAACTCTCAATGAAAGCACCAATGTCGGTGTCAAAACCGGCGGATCTCGGGTAGGGGGTCCCGAACTGTGCGTCTAAGGCGGATGGTAACATGAGGCAGGGGACACGATGTTTACCCAGGTTCAGGCCCTCTTGATGGAGGTAATACCCTATGTCCTGCTTGATTGTTCTTGATGATATGAGTATTACAAGAGTTGATCTACCACGAGATCAAAGAGGCTAAACCCTAGAAGCTAGCCTATGGTATGATTGTATGTTGTCCTACGGACTAAAACCCTCCGGTTTATATAGACACCGGAGGGGGCTAGGGTTACACAAGGTCGGTTACAAAGGAGGAGATATACATATCTGTATTGCCTAGCTTGCCTTCCACGCCAAGTAGAGTCCCATCCGGACACGGGACGAAGTCTTCAATCTCGTATCTTCATCGTCCAACAGTCCGGCCAAAGGATATAGTCCGGCTGTCTAGAGACCCCCTAATCCAGCACTCCCTCAGTGTGGAGCCTTCATCCTAGAGCAACAAGTATAATTATAACTCAAGCATACTTGCCGAGCATACCACTTCAATATATAAATTTGATCCCATAATAGTTTCCCTTTTTGTGTCAAGCGATAATCCCTAAAGTATTCACGTTGATCCAACGTTACTCCCATTACCAGATTGAATGGGGTTTTCTCAGGATTATCAAAGTACTACATAATTTCTGTCACATAACGAGCATCGAGGGTTTTAGGAGGTTCCCCATCTCCATGAATAGCAGGTACACCTAATTTTTTTGGTATTTCGTGTTCCAAATCCATAACTAAAGATAAAGAACAACTAAGAACAGCAAATAAAAATTACTTAGTGATAAAGCAAACAAGCACACACGAGAATATTCACCCCAAGTTATTGCTCCCCGGCAACGGCGCCAGAAAAAGGTCTTGATAACCCACAAGTATAGGGGATCGAAACAGTTTTTGATAAGTAAGAGTGTCGAACCCAACGAGGAGCTAAAGGCAGAACAAATATTCCCTCAAGTTCTATTGACCACCAATACAACTCTACGCACGCTTGATGTTCGCTTTACCTAGAACAAGTATGAAATTATAAGTACTTTGTAGGTGTTGTTGGATAGGTTTGCAAGATAATAAAGATTACGTAAATAAAAAGTAGGGGCTGTTTAAGTAAAGACACAATAAAGTAAATATAGCGAGTGTGGAAAAGTGGTGGTAGGAGTTGCGAAATTGCCCTTAAGCAATTGACTACTTTACTAGACTGATAGCAAGTATTATGTGGGAGATGCCACTGCTAGCATGTCATCCCTGACTTGGAATTCTATGCACTTATGATTGGAACTATTAGCAAGCATCCGCAACTACTAACGTTCATTAAGGTAAAACCCAACCATAGCATTAAGATATATTGGTCCCCCTTCAATCATGTATGCATCAATTTCTATGCTAGGTTGAAGCTTCTGTCACTCTACCCCTCCAATACATAGTCCTATCAACATACAACTAACCCTAGGGTGTGATCCACGCGCGCGCTCATATGATGGGCACCAAAGGACATCAACATAACCACAAGCAAATTAAATCAATCATAGCAATTCATCAACCACCGATCGGACAATGAAAATCTACTCAGACATCATAGGATGGCAACACATCATTGGATAATAATATGAAGCATAAAGCACCATGTTCAAGTAGAGGGTACAGCGGATTGCGGGAGAGTGGACCGCTGTAGATAGAGGGGGGAAGGTGATGGAGATGTTGGTGAAGATGGCGGAGGTGTTGGTGTAGATCGCGGTGATGATGATGATGATGATGATGATGATGATGGCCACGGCAGTGTTCCGGCGCCACCGGAAGAGAAGGGGAGAGGGGGCCCTTCATCTTCTTCTTCCTTGACCTCCTCCCTAGATGGGAGAAGGGTTTTCCCTCTAGTCCTTGGCCTCCATGGCATGGGAGGGGCGAGAGCCCCTCCGAGATTGGATCTGTCTCTCTGTCTCTCTCTGTTTCTGCATTCTCTTCTGCTGCCCTTTCACCGTTTCGTATATATATGGAGATCCATAACTCCGATTGGACCGAAACCTTCGCCGTGATTTTTTTACCAAAAAAATAACTTTCTTGCGGCCGAAGAAGGGCATCAACCGCCTTACGGGTGGACCATGAGGGTCAGGGGCGCGCCTAGGGGCAGGGGCGCGCCCCCTACCTCGTGCCCACCTCGGACACTGTTTCGCGTTGATATTTCTCCCAGATTTTCCAAATATTCCAAAAATAAGCTCCATCCGTTTTTATCCCGTTTGGACTCCGTTTGATATGGATATTCTGCGAAACATAAAACATGCAACAAACAGGAACTGGCACTGGGCACTGGATCAATATGTTAGTCCCAAAAATAATATAAAAAGTTGCCAAAAGTATATGAAAGTTGTAGAATATTGGCATGGAACAATCAAAAATTATAGATACGACGGAGATGTATCAACAACTTGTCTTTAACATATCCATTAAGGAATGCAGTTTTGACATCCATTTGCTAAATTTCAAAATCATAAAATGCGGCAACTGCTAACATGCTTCGAACGGACTTAAGCATCACTACGGGTGAGAAGGTCTCATCGTAGTCAACTCCTTGAACTTGTCAAAAACCTTTTGCAACAAGTCAAGCTTTGTAGACAGTAATATTACCGTCAGCGTCAGTCTTCTTCTTGAAGATCCATTTATTCTCTATGGCTTGCCGATCATCGGGAAAGTCAACCGAAGTCCACACTTTGTTCTCATACATGGATCCCATCTCAGATTTCATGGCCTCAAGCCATTTTGCGTAATTTGGGCTCATCATCACCTCCTCATAGTTCGTAGGTTCGTCATGGTCAAGTAACATGACTTCCAGAACAGGATTACCGTACCACTCTCGTGCGGATCTTACTCTGGTTGACCTACGAGGTTCTGTAGTAACTTGATCAGGAGTTTCATGATCATCATCATTAGCTTCCTCACTAATTGGTGTAGGAGTCACTCTAACTAATCTCTGTCATGAACTACTTTCCAATAAGGGAGCAGGTACAGTTACCTCATCAAGTTCTACTTTCCTCCCACTCACTTCTTTCGAGAGAAACTCCTTCTCTAAAAAGGATCCATTTTAGCAACGAATATCTTGTCTTCGGAACTGTGATAGAAGGTGTACCCTACAGTCTCCTTTGGGTATCCTATGAAGACACATTTCTCCGATTTGGGTTCAAGCTTATCAAGTTGAATCTTTTTCACATAAGCATCGCAGCCCCAAACTTTAAGAAACGACAACTTGGGTTTCTTGCCAAACCACAGTTCATATGGTGTCGTCTCAATGGATTTAGTTGGTGCCCTATTTAACGTGAATGCAGCCGTCTCTAAAGCATAACCCCAAAACGATAGTGGTAAATCAGTAAGAGACATCATAGATCGCACCATATCTAATAAAGTATGATTACGACGTTCGGACACACCATTACGCTATGGTGTTCCAGATGGCATGAGTTGCGAAACTATTCTGCATTGTTTCAAATGAAGACCAAACTCATAACTCAAATATTCACCTCCACGATCAGATCATAGAAACTTTATTTTCTTGTTACAATGATTTTCCACTTCACTCTAAAATTCTTTGAACTTTTCAAATGTTTCAGACATATGTTTCATCAAGTAGATATACCCATATCTGCTCAAATCATCTGTGAAGGTCAGAAAATAATGATACCCGCCGCGAGCATCAACACTCATCGGACCACATACATCTGTATGTATTATTTCCAACAAGTCTGTTGCTTGCTCCATTGTTCCGGAGAATGAAGTCTTAGTCATCTTGCCCATGAGGCATGGTTCGCAAGCATCAAGTGATTCCAAAAGCCCATCAGCATGGAGTTTCTTCATGCGCTTTACACCAATATGACCTAAACAGCAGTGCCACAAATAAGTTGCACTATCATTATTAAACTTATATATTTTGGCTTCAATACTATGAATATGTGTATAACTACTATCAAGATTTAGTAAAAATAGACCACTCATCAAGGGTGCATGCCCATAAAATATGTTACTCATATAAATAGAACAACCATTGTTCTCTGATTTAAATGAATAACCGTCTCACATCAAATAAGATCCAGATATAATGTCCATGCTTAACGCTGGCACCAAATAACAATTATTCAGGTCTAAAACTAATCCCGAAGGTAGATGTAGAGGTAGTGTGCCGACGGCGATCACATCGACTTTGGAACCATTTCCCACGCGCATCGTCACCTCTTCCTTAGCCAATCTTCGCTTAATCCGTAGCCCATGTTTCAAGTTGCAAATATTAGCAACAGAACCAGTATCAAATACCCAGGCGCTACTACGAGCATTAGTAAGGTACACATCAATAACATGTATATCAAATATACCTTTCACTTTGCCATCCTTCTTCTCCGCCAAATACTTGGGGCAGTTCCACTTCCAGTTACCAGTCCCTTTGAAGTAGAAGCACTCAGTCTCAAGCTTAGGTCCAAACTTGGGCTTCTTCACTTGAGCAGCAACTTGATTGTCGTTCTTATTGAAGTTCCCCTTCTTTCCTTTGCCCTTCTTCTTGAAACTGGTGGTCTTGTTAACCATCAACACTTGATGCTCCTTCTTGATTTCTACCTCCGCAGCCTTTAGCATTGCAAAGAGATCGGGAATTGTCTTATCCATCCCTTGCATATTAGAGTTCATCATGAAGCTTTTGTAGCTTGGTGGCAGTGATTGAAGAACTCTGTCAATGACACTATCAACCGGAAGATTAACTCATAGCTGATTCAAGTGATTGTGGTACCCAGACATTCTGAGTATGTGTTCACTGACAGAACTATTCTCCTCCATTTTGCAGCTGTAGAACTTATTGGAGACTTCATATCTCTCAATTTGTGCATTTGCTTGAAATATTAACTTCAACTCCTGGAACATCTCATATGCTCCATGACGTTCAAAACGTCGTTGAAGTCCCGGTTCTAAGCCGTAAAGCATGGCACACTGAACTATCGAGTTGTCATTAGCTTTCTCTGCCAGGTGTTCATAACATCTTGAGTTGCTCCTGCAGCGGGTTTGGCACCTAGCGGTGCTTCCAGGACGTAATTCTTCTATGCAGCAATGAGGATAATCCTCAAGATACGGACCCAGTCCGTGTAGTTGCTACCATCATCTTTCAACTTAGCTTTCTCTAGGAACGCATTAAAATTCAACGGAACAGTAGCATGGGCCATTTATCTACAACAACATAGACATGCAAAATACTATAAGGTACTAAGTTCATGATAAATTAAAGTTCAATTAATCATATTACTTAAGAACACCCACTTAGATAGACATCCCTCTAATCATCTAAGTGATCACGTGATCCGTATCAACTAAACCATGTCCGATCATCACGTGAGCTGGAGTAGTTTTCAATGGTGAACATCACTATGTTGATCATATCTACTATATGATTCATGCTCGACCTTTCGCTCTCAGTGTTCCGAGGCCATATCTGCATATGCTAGGCTCGTCAAGTTTAACCCGAGTATTCTGCGTGTGCAAAACTGGCTTGCATCCGTTGTATGTGAACGTAGAGCTTATCACACCCGATCATCACCTGGTGTCTCGGCACGATGAACTGTAGCAATGGTGCATACTCAGGGAGAACACTTATACCTTGAAATTTAGTGAGGGATCATCTTATAATGTTGCCGCCATACTAAGCAAAAATAAGATGCATAATAGATAAACATCACATGCAATCAAAATATGTGACATGATATGGCCATCATCATCTTGTGTCTTTGATCTCCATCTCCAAAGCACCGTCATGATCACCATCGTCATCGGCTTGACACCTTGATCTCCATTGAAGCATCGTTGTCGTCTCGCCAACTATTGCTTCTACGACTATCGCTACCGCTTAGTGATAAAGTAAAGCAATTACATGGCAATTGCATTTCATACAATAAAGCGACAACCATATGGCTCCTGCCAGTTGCCGATAACTATTACAAAACATGATCATCTCATACAACAAATTATATATCATCACGTCTTGACCATATCACATCACAACATGCCATGCAAAAACAAGTTAGACGTCCTATACTTTGTTGTTACAAGTTTTACGTGGCTGCAACGGTCTTAGCAAGAACCGTTCTTACCTACGGCATAAAAACCAAAACATGGTATAGTGATTGCTTTTTGATCTTCAGAAAGAACCATGTTCATTGAATCCGATTCAACTAAAGTTGGAGAAACCGACACCCGCCAGCCACCTATGTGCAAAGCACGTCGGTAGAGCCAGTCTCATGAACGCAGTCATGTAATGTCGGTCCGGGCCGCTTCATCCAACAATACCGACAAATCAAGAAACAATTAGTGACGACAAGCAATATGTATATACCCACACCCACAACTCCTTTGTTTTCTACTCATGCATATAGCATCTATGCATAGACCTGGCTCGGATGCCACTGTTGGGGAAGGTAGTATTTCAAAAAAAAATCCTATGATCACGCAAGATCTATCTAGGAGAAGCATAGCAACGAGCGGGGAGAGTGTGTCCACGTACCCTTGTAGACCGAAAGCGGAAGCGTTAAGTAATGCGGTTGATGTAGTCGAACGTCTTCGCGATCCAACCGATCAAGTGTCGAACACACGGCACCTCCGCGATCTCCACACATTCAGCTCGGTGACGTCCCTCGAACTCTAGATCCAGCTGAGGCTGAGGGAGAGTGTCGTCAGCACGACAGCGTGGTAACGGTGCTGATGAAGTTACCGACGCAGGGCTTCGCCTAAGCACTACGACAATATGACCGAGGTGGAAATCTATGGAAGGGGCACCACACACGGCTAAGAGATCAACTTGTGTCTATGGGGTTCCCCCATCCTCCGTATATAAAGGAGTGGAGGGGGGGCTGACCGGCCTCCTAGGGTGCGCCCAAGGGAGGAATCCTACTCCTACTAGGAGTAGGTTCCCCCCTTTCCTAGTCCTACTAGGAGGGGGGAGGGAAGAGGGAGAGAAAGGAAAGGGGGGCGGCTCCCCTCCCAATTCGGATTGGGCTTGGGGGGCACGCCCCACCTCTTGGCCACCTCCTCCTCTCTTTCACTAAAGCCCATGTAGGCCCATTAAGCCCCCGGGGGGTTCCAGTAACCCCCTGGTACTCCAGAAAATGCCCGAACTAATCTGAAACCTTTCCGGTGTGCAAACATAACCTTTCAATATATCAATCTTCATGTCTCGACTATTTCAAAACTCCTCGTCATGTCCGTGATCACATCCAGGACTCCGAACAACCTTCGGTACATCATATCACATAAACTCATAATATCAATCGTCATCGAACGTTAAGCGTGCGGACCCTACGGGTTCGAGAACTATGTAGACATGACCGAGACTCATCTCCGGTCAATAACCAATAGTGCAACCTGGATGCTCATATTGGTTCCTAGATATTCTACAAAGATCTTTATCGGTCAAACCGCACAACAACATACGTTGTTCCTGATACGTCTCCAACGTATCTATAATTTTTGATTGTTCCATGCTATTATATATTTTGTTTTGGATGTTTAATGGGATTATTTATACACTTTTATATTATTTTTGGGACTAACCTATTAACCGGAGGCCCAACCCAAATTGTTGTTTTTTGCCTATTTCAGTGTTTCACAGAAAAAGAATATCAAACGGAGTCCAAACGGAATGAAACCTTCGGGAGCGTGATTTTTGGAACAAACGTGATCCAGAGGACTTGGAGTGGACGTCAAGAAATCAACGAGGAGGCCACGAGGCAGGGGGCGCGCCCTCCGCCCTCGTGGGCCCCTCGTGGCTCCACCGACCTACTTCTTCCTCCTATATATACCTACGTACCCTGAAAACATCAGAGAGCACCACGAAAACCTAATTCCACCGCTGCAACCTTCTGTACCCAATAGATCCCATCTTGGGGCCTTTTCCGGAGCTCCGCCGGAGGGGGCATTGATCACGGAGGGCCTCTACATCAACTCCATGGCCCCTCCGATGATGTGTGAGTAGTTTACCTCAGACCTTTGGGTCCATAGTTATTAGCTAGATGGCTTCTTCTCTATCTTTGGATCTCAATAGAAAGTTCTCCTAGATTCTCTTGGAGATCTATTCAATGTAATCTTCTTTTGCGGTGTGTTTGTCAAGATCCGATGAATTATGGGTTTATGATCAAGATTATCTATGAACAATATTTGAATCTTCTCTGAATTTTTTTTACGTATGATTGGTTATCTTTACAAGTCTCTTCGAATTTTCAGTTTGGTTTGGCCTACTAGATTGATCTTTCTTGCAATGGGAGAATTGCTTAGCTTTGGGTTCAATCTTGCGGTGTTCGATCCCAGTGACAGAAAGGGAAACGACATGTATTGTATTGTTGCCATCGAGGATAAAAAGATGGGGTTTATATCATATTGCATGAGTTTATCCCTCTACATCATGTCCTCTTGCTTAAAGCGTTACTCTATTCGTATGAACTTAATACTCTAGATGCATGCTGGATAGCGGTCGATGTGTGGAGTAATCGTAGTAGATGCAGGCAGGAGTCGATCTACTTGTCATGGACATGATGCCTATATACATGATCATAACTAGATATTCTCATAATTATTCGCTTTTCTATCAATTGCTCGACAGTAATTTGTTCACCCACTGTAATACTTATGCTATCTTGAGAGAAGCCACTAGTGAAACCTATGGCCCCCGGGTCTATTTTCCATCATAAAAGTTTCCAATCTATTTTATTTTGCAATCTCTACTTTCAATCTATATCATAAAAATACCAAAAATATTTATCTTGTTATTATTATCTCTATCAGATCTCACTCTTGCAAGTGGCCGTGAAGGGATTGACAACCCCTTTATCGCGTTGGTTGTGAGGTTATTATTTGTTTGTGTAGGTATGAGGTGACTCGCGTGTGGTCTCCTACTGGATTGATACCTTGGTTCTCAAAAACTGAGGGAAATACTTACGCTACTTTGCTGCATCACCCTTTCCTCTTCAAGAGAAAACCAACGCATGCTCAAGAGGTAGCAAGAAGGATTTCTGGCGCCGTTGCCGGGGAGATCTACGCCAAGTCAAGACATACCAAGTACCCATCACAACTCTTATCCTTCGCATTACATTATTTGCCATTTTCCTCTCATTTTCCTCACCCCCACTTCACCCTTGCCGTTTTATTCGCCCTCTCTTTCCCGTTCGCCTCTTTTTCCTTCATGCCTTCTGTGTGCTCATTATTTTTGCAACTTGTTGTCTTCGCGTCTGAAACTGGGGAGGTTATCATTGATAAGGATAATTATATGGAAAACTTTGATGCTATTGATGATCCTCTTGAAAATCCTACTATTTTACACACTAAAAGGTTTTGGATTGGTAGCGGTAACATTATTGGGAAGGGAGTTATTCAAGATTTCTTTACTTGTGCCGGTGCTTTGCCCAACATGAGCGGGTCTATTCTTCATAAAACTAGTAGTCTCACAGATGCTATATCTTTGCTCATAGTTGAACTTGGAAGACAATTTTTACATATGCATCCTTCCATACAAAGGATTTTCCTAGAATTTTCTTATATTGAACATTCTTCTGTTAAGCGAGCAGCAACCATCTTTTTAGCTCATGAGTTCAGATTTATAATAAAAGAAGCAAATGAAATTTTTGCGCATTATAGGGTGGATGTTGGCCGTCCTCCCATAGAAGCAATCCTTTTTTATCAAGAAGACATTATGCGTTTACGATCTTTAGATCATGTTGCTTTTAATGAAAACCTTAGAAAAAAGGTTCCTACCGATGTTCTTGTTAATAGGATCTCTGAACTTAATGATAATTTTGCTATCCAGAACAATGGGCTAGGTTTTTCCCTTGAACAAAGGCTCATGACTTTTTTCCAAAAGAATGCTTATAATGATGAATTGGTTGTGCTATATGAGGGGCCAAAGGAGGAACCAACACCTCCCGAGCTTGATCTTGGGGACTTTTGTCCCATTAAATTTAGCCCTTTTGATTACTTTTGATTGCCACAAAGAAAGCTTGCTTACGTAGAGAGTATGAGATGAGTTTTTGCGATTTACCTTACCATTATCATGGCGATTTACCTTGTTTAATTAGTGTTTGTGCCAAGTAGAACCGTTGGGAAGACTTGGGGAAAGTCTTTTTGATCTTGCTGTAAAAAACAGAAACTTTAGCGCTCACGAGAATTGCTGCAATTTTTTATTGGAGAGTGATATTTAGTTAATTCCTTTTTCAGATGATTAATAGATAAATTACTCACATCCATAAATTTATTTTAGAATTTTTGGGGTTCCAGAAGTTTGCGTTAGCTACAGATTACTACAGACTGTTCTGTTTTTGACAGATTCTGTTTTTCGTGTGTTGTTTGCTTATTTTTGACGAATCTATGGCTAGTAAAAGAGTTTATAAACCATAGAGAAGTTGGAATAAAGTAGGTTTAACACCAATATAAATAAAGAATGAGTTCATTACAGTACCTTGAAGTGGTGTTTTGTTTTCTTTCGCTAACGGAGCTCACGAGGTTCTCTTGCTAAGTTTTGTGTTGTGAAGTTTTCAAGTTTTGGGTAAAGATTCGATGGATTATGGAACAAGGAGTGGCAAGAGCCTAAGCTTGGGGATGCCCATGGCACCCCAAGGTAAAATACAAGGACACCAAAAAGCCTAAGCTTGGGGATGCCTCGGAAGGCATCCCCTCTTTTGTCTTCGTTCATCGGTAACTTTACTTGGAGCTATATTTTTATTCGCCACATGATATGTGTTTTGCTTGGAGCGTCTTGTATGATTTGAGTCTTTGCTTTTTAGTTTACCACAATCATCCTTGATGTACACACCTTTTGAGAGAGACACACATGAATCGGAATTTATTAGAATACTCTATGTGCTTCACTTATATCTTTTGAGCTATATAGTTTTTCCTCTAGTGCTTCACTTATATCTTTTAGAGCACGGTGGTGGTTTCATTTTATAGAAATAATTTATATCTCATGCTTCACTTATATTATTTTGAGAGTCCTTTAGAACAGCATGGTAATTTGCTTTTGATATTATAAAAAACTTTCATATAAGTGCATTGAATACTAAGAGAAGTTTGATACTTGATGATTGTTTTGAGATATGGAGATAGTGATATTAAAGTTGTGCTAGTTGAGTAGTTTTGAATTTGATAAATACTTGTGTTGAAGTTTGCAAGTCCCGTAGCATGCACGTATGGTAAACGTTGTGTAACAAATTTGAAACATGAGGTGTTATTTGATTGTCTTCCTTATGAGTGGCGGTCAGGGACGAGCGATGGTCTTTTCCTACCAATCTATCCCCCTAGGAGCATGCGCGTAATACTTGGTTTTTGATGACTTGTAGATTTTTGCAATAAGTATGTGAGTTCTTTATGACTAATGTTGAGTCCATGGATTATACGCACTCTCACCCTTCCATCATTGCTAGCCTCTTCGGTACCGTGCATTGCCCTTTCTCACCTTGAGAGTTGGTGCAAACTTCGCCGGTGCATCCAAACCCTGTGATACGACACGCTCTATCACACATAAAGCTCCTTATATCTTCCTCAAAACAGCCACCATACCTACCTATTATGGCATTTCCATAGCCATTCCGAGATATATTGCCATGCAACTTTCCACCATTCCGTTTACTATGACACGCATCATCATTGTCATATTGCCTTGCATGATCATGTAGTTGACATCGTATTTGTGGAAAAGCCACCGTTCATAATTCTTTCATACATGTCGCTCATGAGTCATTGCACATTCCGGTACACCGCCGGGGGCATTCATATAGAGTCATATCTTGTTCTAGTATCGAGTTGTAATCATTGAGTTGTAAATAAATAGAAGTGTGATGATCATCATTAATAGAGCATTGTTCCAAAAGAAAAAAAGAGAAAGGCCAAATAAAAAAAGGCCCAAAAAATAAAATAAATAAATATAAAATAAAAAGGGCCAATGCTACTATCCATTTTCCACACTTGTGCTTCAAAGTAGCACCATGATCTTTATGATAGAGAGTCTCTTGTTTTGTCATTTTCATATACTAGTGGGAATTTTTCATTATAGAACTTGGCTTGTATATTCCAACAATTGGCCTCCTCAAGTTCCCTAGGTCTTCGTGAGCAAGCAAGTTGGATGCACACCCACTTAGTTTCTTTTGTTGAGCTTTCATACATTTATAGCTCTAGTGCATCCGTTGCATGGCAATCCCTACTCCTTGCATTGACATCAATTGATGGGCATCACCCTAGCCCATTGATTAGCCGCGTCAATGTGAGACTTTCTCCTTTTTTGTCTTCTCCACATAACCCCTTCGTTGTATTCTATTCCACCCATAGTGCTATATCCATGGCTCACGCTCATGTATTGCGTGAAAGTTGAAAAAAGTTTGAGATTACTAAAGTATGAAACAATTGCTTGGCTTGTCATCAGGGTTGTGCATGATGAGAGCATTCTTGTGTGACGAAAATGAAGCATGACCAAACTATATGATTTTGTAGGGATGAACTTTCTTTGGCCATGTTATTTTGAGAAGACATGATTGCTTAGTTAGTATGCTTGAAGTATTATTATTTTTATGTCAATATTAAACTTTTATCTTGAATCTTTCGGATCTGAACATTCATGCCACAATAAATAAAATTACATTGAGAAATATGTTAGGAAGCATTCCACATCAAAAGTTCTGTTTTTATCATTTACCTACTCGAGGAAGAGCGGGAATTAAGCTTGGGGATGCTTGATACGTCTCCAACGTATCTATAATTTTTGATTGTTCCATGCTATTATATATTCTGTTTTGGATGTTTAATGGGCTTATTTATACACTTCTATATTATTTTGGGGACTAACCTATTAACCGGAGGCCCAGCCCAAATTGCTGTTTTTTGCCTATTTCAGTGTTCCATAGAAAAAGAATATCAAACGGAGTCCAAACGGAATGAAACCTTCAGGGCGTGATTTTTGGAACAAACGTGATCCAGAGGACTTGGAGTGGACGTCAAGCAATCAACAAGGAGGCCACGAGGCAGGGGGCACGCCTACCCCCTGGGCGCGCCCTCCACCCTCATGGGCCCCTCGTGGGCCCCTCGTGGCTCCACCGACCTACTTCTTCCTCCTATATATACATATGCACCCTGAAAACATCAGAGAGCACCATGAAAACCTAATTCCACCGCCCCAACCTTCTGTACCCAAGAGATCCCATCTTGGGGCCTTTTCCGGAGCTCCGCCGGAGGGGGCATTGATCACGGAGGGCCTCTACATCAACTCCATGGCCCCTCTGATGATGTGTGAGTAGTTTACCTCAGACCTTCGGGTCCATAGTTATTAGCTAGATGGCTTCTTCTCTCTCTTTGGATCTCAATACAAAGTTCTCCTTGATTCTCTTGGAGATCTATTCAATGTAATCTTCTTTTGCGGTGTGTTTGTCGAGACCCGATGAATTGTGGGTTTATGATCAAGATTATCTACGAATAATATTTGAATCTTCTCTGAATTCTTTTATGTATGATTGGTTATCTTTGCAAGTCTCTTTGAATTTTCAGTTTGGTTTGGCCTACTAGATTGATCTTTCTTGCAATGGGAGAAGTGCTTAGCTTTGGGTTCAATCTTGCGGTGTTCGGTCCCAGTGACAGAAAGGGAAATGACACGTATTGTATTGTTTCCATCGAGGATAAAAAGATGGGGTTTATATCATATTGCATGAGTTTATCCCTCTACATCATGTCATCTTGCTTAAAGCGTTACTCTGTTCTTATGAACTTAATACTCTAGATGCATGCTGGATAGCGATTGATGTGTGTAGTAGTAGATGCAGGCAGGAGTCGGTCTACTTGTCACGGACGTGATGCCAATATACATGATCATACCTAGATATTCTCATAATTATTCGCTTTTCTATCAATTGCTCGATAGTAATTTGTTCACCCACCGTAATACTTATGCTATCTTGAGAGAAGCCACTAGTGAGACCTATGGCGCCCGGGTCTATTTTCCATCATACAAGTTTCCAATCTATTTTATTTTGCAATCTTTACTTTCAATCTATATCATAAAAATACCAAAAATATTTATCTTATTATTATTATCTCTATCAGATCTCACTCTTGCAAGTGGCCGTGAAGGGATTGACAACCCCTTTACCGTGTTGGTTGCGATGTTCTTATTTGTTTGTGTAGGTACGAGGTGAGTCGCGTGTGGTCTCCTACTGGATTGATACCTTGGTTCTCAAAAACTGAGGGGAATACTTACGCTACTTTGCTGCATCACCCTTTCCTCTTCAAGGTAAAACCAACACATGCTCAAGAGGTAGTAGTTCCCTTTGTCATCGGTATGTTACTTGCCCGAGATTCGATCGTCACTATCATCATACCTTGTTCAATCTCGTTACCGGCAAGTCTCTTTACTCGTTCCGTAATGCAACATCCCGCAACTAACTCATTAGTTACATAGCTTGCAAGGCTTATAGTGATGTGCATTACCGAGAGGGCCCAGAGATACCTCTCCGAGAATCGGAGTGACAAATCCTAATCTCGATCTATGCCAACTCAACAAACACCATCGGAGACACCTATAGAGCATCTTTATAATCACTCAGTTACATTGTGACGTTTGATAGCACACTAAGTGTTCCTCCGATATTCGGGAGTTGCATAATCTCATAGTCATAGGAACATGTATAAGTCATGAAGAAAGCAATAGCAGTAAACTAAACGATCAAAGTGCTAAGCTAACGGATGGGTCATGTCAATCACATCATTCTCTAATGATGTGATCCCGTTCATCAAATAAAAACTCGTGTCCATGGCTAGGAAACTTAACCATCTTTGATTAATGAGATAGTCAAGTAGAGGCGTACTAGTGACACTCTGTTTGTCTATGTATTCACACATGTACTAAGTTTCCGGTTAATACAATTCTAGCATGAATAATAAACATTTATCATGATATAAGGAAATATAAATAACAACTTTATTATTGCCTCTAGGGCATATTTCCTTCACATATGAGCCCGCGACTACATAAAAAAACTATGGGTTCACTTGAAGAAGGTTGCCCTGCGAGACCCTCCCCTCGGCGCGACGTAGCTGGGAGGCATCGGATAGCTGATGTTGCTCTAAGTTTCTTTTTTTGCGGGTAGAAGACTTGTATTGCTCAAAAACAAAGGAGTTACAATCAGCGAGGGCTAGCTCTACAGCTATTGAAGGTCCTGAACCAAACCAAGTCATAATCATATCTTCAATCCTCGCAAAAGAAGCTAGACTGTTGCTAACCTTATTCTGAGAACGACTAGCAAAAGTAATACAAGACCTATGTAGACTCAAAATATACTTAATCTCTCTTACAATGGCTGAATATAAGGATCTATCCACTCCTTGCGCCTGAATCATCATCATGGCAACCATAGAATCCATCTCCACAATAATTGGTAGCTCGGTGCGTTGGATCGCCAAAGAGAGACCTTCCATGCACGCACATAGCTCAGCTTCCAACACATCTCTGCAAGAGAAAAGCGCTCGACATGATGAAAAAATAATAGCTCCCTTGTCGTCCCTAAGGACCATGACAGCACCAGCACTACCATATTCACCAACCGATCCATCTGTGTTCAACTTGACCCAACCAGCATCCGGCAATTTCCATCGACCAATATGCGTGGAATTTGGAGCTCACCTCTGGTGTAGCAATAGGAGTCTTACCCTTTCCCTGATAGTTGCATGTATCAGTTTTAAGTCCTAGCAGGGAATCGAGATAGCTCACCAGGAACCTTTTCGAGGACTCGGCGGGAGGTGGGGGTTTATGGTGGACCACCTCATTCCGGACAAACTAAGTACGCCACAAGGTCATCAGTAACATGGATCGATCAACATCGGACATAGGATCCGAAGCATGCAACAACCACTCTTTCCCCGTATGCTCTACCATATTGATATCTGGCAGGGACCAGACCTCCGCCATTGTATGCCATAAATTCCGGCCAAGAGGGCACCGCAAAAATGGGTGAAAATTATCTTCAAGTTCTGTAGCACAAAGCGTACAGAGTTCAGATGTTTCCAGCCCGCGTTTATGCTTATTTTGCCAGGTTGGCAAAGAATCAACTGCCACTCTCCAAGCAAAGTTACGGGCCGAAGGGGGTATGTCACATTTCCATATCAGCTGCCATCCTTTTCGTCTACCATCCGGGGCTGAACTGGAGGCCGATTCTGCATATCGATAAACCTCTTCAAACGCAAAGTTGTAAGCGCTTTTCATAGAGAATACACCTTGTTTGCCTGGCCCCCAAGCAATGATGTCTTCCTCCTGTCTCGGGGATGCTCTAATTTTAGAGATTTCCACAACATCAGCTAGGAGGAAGTATTGTTGAAGTAAGGCCAGATTCCAAGAGCCGTTAGGATTAAGCAGATCCGCCACAAACCTGATTCTGCATGTGCCCTGAGTGGTAACCGGTTTGAAACTGAATGGTCTAGGAATCCAGTTGTCACGCCAAATTTTGATGCTTCGGCCATTTCCTACTCTCCAAAGAATCCCCTTCTAGCAGAAACATTTTTTTTTGCAGAACTGAAGCACAAATTCTTGAAGATGTCTTTAGTATAGGCCTTCTCTTTTCTTCATCGTCACGCCACAGCTATAATCTTTTTTTCTCGAGTACGCACAAGCATGTTCATCAATATGTTATAGGGAGAAAAGTATCAACCCTTCACCGTGAATTGTTTTTTTTCCGAGAAAACTTCCAATCTATTCATCAACCATGAGTTGGTACATCAACATAACACCTCTACTACTCCATGAGTACCTTTTTCTTTTTGTGGGTACTCCACTCCATGAGAACCTAGATCTATCCTGAACTACTCACCCTGAATCCACCTCCACATAACAATCATGCCCTGACAGTGTCATGGGTTAAGCCAGGATGCCACTATTTTGCACGCATCAACTTAGTTATTTCGGGAGGAGAGAGCGAGAGCCAGTGAGCCAGTGAGGGATGCCACTGTCATTTCATGATTCCTCACCCGTCCAATCGAAAACCGGTACGAATAATACGCGACGCTGGGCTCACTTGCTCCTCTAGAAAGCTGCTCCCCCTTTGGCTCATTGCTCCCCCCTCCCTCCCTCCTACGTCAAATCACTCTCTGTTTCTTCTCTCTCCGCATGACTGCATCCATTCCGTCCATCATTGCCGATTACGCATTTACGCAAGTTGCCAACCAACGCCAATGCTCGCCACTGTCGTCTCCTCTCACTCACCGGCCGCTCCCATATATCCGCTCACTCCGCCGCCCCAACCAATATCTACGCCGAGAGAGAAAGAGAGAGAGGGAGCCGCCGGCATGAACTGCGTCAAGATTCTCGTACTGCTCTCCCTCATCCCTCTCGCGCTGAGGGGGGCGTCGCTCCTCGTCGTCCCGTCACCTTCCGCCCCTGACTCTGCATCACGCACCGGCGTCTTGGCTCCGGTGCCGGCGGAGCAGTGGAGGCAGGAGCGGAGGAGGACGGTGGGCCGTCAGACTCGGGGCGGCCGCGCCACCACCATCGCTCCCTTCGCCCCGCGGCGGTTCGGCGGCTTCTTCCGGGACGACAAGAGGTTCGCGCCGACGGGGTCGAACCCGCTGCACAACCTGTGATCGGCCGCCGGTGGGGCTGACTGCTTTCGACCTCTGTCTTTGCAAAGTCTACCCAACTGGTGCACTGTAATTTTCCTCTTGTACATACGGTCTACCGAATCAGTTATTGATTTTGCATTGATTGAATGGGCTGTCTCTGCGTCTTCTTGGTGTTCAATTTGGTCATATATCCGTTACTAACTTAGCCTGAAAAAAGATTGTCAAGAACCCAGTGCTGATTTTCTTTTAAAGTTCGATTGGTTTCAGAAATCAGAACAGAGTTTGAGAAAATTTTAGTATACTCATACTACTACCAAAATTTGGTTTTATTCGTTGCATGAAGACGGCCCTCAAGACTCTTTTTGGGGAAGTTCACAGCAGTTGACTCAATTTAGTCACTCGTTCAAGGGGATTTCCGCTTTCCAATGGTAACTTAACCGTTCATGTTTTTTTGGGGGTGATGAAAAGACTTGCAGTTTCCGATGGTAAGCGAGGGAAAAAGGAGCATCGGTTGCCCGATTAGACCGCAGCAAAGTCACTTCGATATATACAGTGCAACTCTGCCTCCTGGAACCTGAAGAAATTTCAACCGGTTTTATATTGGGAATGTCTATAGCTCACTTCACTTAGACATAGTTATTTCTCAGTCAACATTTGTTAGTTCAAGCCACACCTTAAGCAAGCCACATTTGGGTCCCACATGGCATATGCACAAAAAGTGTGGCAAGATTTCCTTAGACTTGTCAACTTGTGGCTTTCATTTTGATGAACTAACCTTATGCAAGTTTGACAACAATGTATGGCAAAGTGTGACAACGCTAGTCCTAGAATCAAACAGCCTCTAAAAATCAACCTCTTATCTTTGGTAACTCACTACCTCAAAAAAAACTCACTAAAGCAGATCAATCATGAGGACATACATACTTTGTCATGATCATGATGTTTAGAAAAATTAAAATCAAAAATCTAGTTTTTCCCTCTAAGGCCAAAGAAACAACAACATCAATGCACAATAAAACTAAAAAAAATAAGCATCAATGCACAATGGCACACAAATTCTTTTTTTTTTTTGCGAGAACAATGGCACACAAATTCAAATACAGGTACAAAACCTATTTGCGGAGACAAATAAGAAAAATCCTGCCGCAAATCGCAGCTCATCAAATGTAAACTGTGGAACCAGCATATCATCAGTTCATCACCATGGCCTTGTCTGCTTTGGCCTGTGCTTGGGTTTCGCAGATAATAGAAACATGCTGTATTTGTAGTATACATTTTGTCTTGGTGACTTTTGGAAAGAGCAAGCGCCAAGCGGTGCACCGGACCGGACGTACGACGAAAGGTCCCGACGGACGGACGGACGGGCGAGTGGCATCTCCACTCTTGTGCGGCAGCATGCGACGGCACGAGACCCATTGGCTCGACGGGTGCGTTCAGGTGACAGGCGGCAGGCGGAGGCAGCAAAGCCAGAAAAGGTGCCGTCTGCGACCGACGCAGGTTGAAAAAAGCCGGCGAGATCCGCCATGAACTGACGCCTGATCGGCCTCGCAAAGCTCCACCGAAAAGCGAGGCGGCCACGGAATAACCTGCGGATTCCCTCCCAGGCGCCGCTGACAGCGCGTCGCGTCCGGCACTAACACGCACGGGCCGAGCAATGAGCAAGGAATATATACCAAGCGCAGGCGGATTCAGCGACCCGTCGTTCGTTCTAGGCGTGCGCGCTCGCTCATCCTCACACCTGGGACTGGGACTCACTGGAGATCCCTCGCTTCCGTTCCATGGCGCAATGATTCTGTCGTTGAAGTTGTGCGGTCAATGGCCCTTTGCCTGCACTGAAAACGACTGTCGGGCGAGAAAGCTCGTTGCTGGGACCGGGCGGCGCTCAGCGGCAGCGGCAGCGGCGGCGGTTGGCGAGGAGGAAATCATCGAAAGCTCTTCAGGGGCCTGGGATTCGGGGAGCAGAACGGGTGGCGTTCGATCGGCCTTTGTTATCCTGGAATCGCGGCTGATGTATGAACTGAGGGCCCAGCTGACAGCGTGAGACGAATCCATCGAGTAAAAATGGAACGAAAAGGATTATGTGGAACAGGGGAAAGGATGCGGTGAGATGCCTCGGCGTGCTGCTTGCACCCGCCACCAAATCAGGGTATTACAGTGAAATTGCTTGACGCCTAACAATGGGCACCTTATTATATCATCATTTTGCACTTAAAACGAGAGTTCTAGCTAGCAATTGGCACGCCTTTTGGACTCGTATATATACAAAATTATCTATGCATAAGGAAAGAGAGAATCAAATATAGATAATTAGATCATTTTTGGTGTTTTTTGTACTAGTTCGTAAGAAATATACCAAATATTTCTTCCATTGTTGGAAGTACATTCCACCGGATATAAAAGGAAACGTGACGTCACTTCATCGTCATTGTGCCACTAATTTTAGGAACTATCTCAGCCTAAAAGCATTAGCGAGTCGAGTAAAATTTCCCGCGTGAAATACTACTCCCTCTGTTCATAAATACAGGATGTTTTAACTTTTTCTGAATTTGATGTATATAGACATTAAAACTGTTTTGGTATGTTCAATCATTTATTCTAATATGTATGTAGTTCATATTGAAATATCTAAAACATCTTATATTTATGTACGAAGGGAGTATTAAATAGTAGTTTGTACTTAATACTAGTCAAAGACATCTAAAAATACGGCTCTAGTAAGAAAACAACAAAATGTTTCATCGTTGCCTCACTGGCCTCAGTTCAAAGATCAAATGTTCAATTCAGTTTTTTTTAGATTTGATACAATCAAATAAACTCAACTACTTTGACAAAATGCTCCAGTTCTGGGATGATTTAGGGGCTAGGATAGGGTCCCTGCTGAAGCAGTTTTTTAACAAAACTATTAAGGACCTTGTTGGAGATGCGCTTATAGTTGACCGGTTGTGTTGGTGAGAGAGACCCCATAATAGACGATTTTTGCGTCAAATTGCCGGGAAATCGCAAAGACCTCTTTATCCATGGCTCCTTGCGGAACGATATTGTTTCCTCAGTTTTTACTTCTGGTTTTCAGACCAGCTGCTGTAGTTTTTTTTTAAACTAAAAAGTATGTTAGTGTGTTATAAAAAAAATATTCGGAGTTTGTTTAAAAGTATGCAGCCATATTATTAAATAAAAACGTAACAAAGTCTTAAGGTCCAAAAAGACTCATAAACTGAGCAATAGTTGAAAGCAAATAAAACTGAAAAGCGCCACATCCAGCGATATAGAACTGAAAAGTGCCATATCCGGCGATAAAAAACAAGCTACGATGCTTACACACCTAGCCTATTATTAGCTCATCACGCAAATCGGCTGAAGATAGTCCGTGCTACCATCTTTCAGCGGTTGCACCCAATAATCATAAGCTCCCTGAAGTCCGCATGCGCGAGTAAGGATCACGTACGGATCCAAGTTGTAGCTCTGTAGATAACCTGTAAAAGGTTATTGAATTTTGTCCCATTAAAAATCACATCATTCCTAGTGTTCCATATAGCCCAAAATAATGCACATATTCCAATCCGAATATGCTTAGCTATGTGTATGTCCATTCCATTAAGCCACGTCCCAAATAACGTGTTTATACTCCTTGCGGGATGAACCCTAAAAGCTATATGAACTGATCACCACAATAATTTTGCAAGACGACATTCGAGAAAGAGATGTTTAATCATTTCATTTTGATCATAAAAGCAGCACCTGGAGTTACCAACCCAATTCCTTTTTACCAAATTATCTTTGGTTAGAATGACTTCTTTATGTAAGAACCACATAATTTTTTTAATTCGAGGTGGAACTTTAATCTTTCAAATGTGTAAAGACCTCAACAATGGCCCGGAATCAATGAGGTCCGAATACATGGATTTCATTGAGAAGATTCCATTCGTGTTTAACTTCCAGCGTATTGTATCCACATGATCGGATAGGTGAACATCCATCAACCTATGGACCAGGTGCAACTGTACATTCCAGTCCCCTGCTAGGGGTCTCCTAAATTGGATATTAAGCGGTATCGAGTTTAATACTGTGGCAATATAACCCTCATTACGTTCTAGAAAAGTGATCATGATTTTTTTAAAGTTCCTGAATTTTAAAAACATTTGAGTATTATAGAAACTGTTCACGAGTTAAAAAAAGTTTGTCCAATATTTTTTGAAGGAAAAATAAAAATATATATATAACAAAAGGGAAAACGAAAAGGAAATGAAATAAACTTACAAAAACGATACTGAAAAACAAAGAAAAGTGTCGGGACTCCTAACAAAACTGCTACCGCTCGATCGATTGCTCAATTTGTGCCAGTCCATACTTGCGAGACCTACATATCACCCGCAGGGTCTAAAAAAGACATATGTTGCTTGGAACCTTCCAAGAGGTAGTTTTGGAGCGATTTTGGCAAACTTTCGACAATTTTAAGAAGATTTTGTCCGCTTTTTTCCTTTTTTTCATGTGTTGGCTTTACAATTTTTTTTCCTTTTTCTTTTTTGTTCGTTTTCTGTCTCCCTGTTTTGGGTTTTCTTTTCTCTGTTTTTTATCAAAAGCAGGTTGAAATTTTTAATAGACACTAAACATTTTTTACACGCATGGTGATCATTTAAACATTATTAAATATATGTTGGATTTTTTTATTAATGTTAACCATTTGTTAAATGCACATTGAACAAGTTTTATATGCATGGTGAATATTTAAATATGTATGTTGAATATTTGTTAAATGCACGTTGGGCATTTGTCAAATGCACGGTGAACAATTTTAAAATACCCAGTGAGCATTTTTAGATACATTTTGGAATTTTTTCTGTACATGTTGAATATTTGTTAAATGGGCGTTGAACATTTTTCAAATGCCTGGTGAACAATTTTTAAATAGAAACTGAACATTTTTTAAACACACGCTGAACTTTTTTCAGATGCATGTCAAACATTCTTATGAATACACGGTAGGCTTTTTTGAAAACATTTTGAACAATTTGCAATTACACGGCGACCACTTTTTAATAAATGATGACCATTTTGTACACACATGGCAGAACATCTTTGAAAAAACACGATTGATATTTTTGTAATATGCGATATTTTTTAAAATATATTATTTCATTTTTTATGGCATACTCTAATATTTTTCAAAATAAATTATTAACTTTTCTTATCACACGGTGTACCTTTTCAAATATACGAACACTTTAAAAGGTATGTTAAAAAGAGTTCAACTTTCATTTGGAAAAATAGGAAAATAACATTTTCTAGTGAAACAACCGGTCATATGTATCTCTCCTATCTCTTCTCTTCTCTTCTTAAAAAAAGAAAGGTAATATTCTCGTTTTGCCCCTTCTTTCATCAAGACCTACTTACGTTTGTTCTTTTTTTGGCTTTTTTAGGCAAAAGACCTACCCACGTTGCAGCGCTCCGTTCCGCTCGGTTCAGAGAACTTGTCCCTAGGGCGGCGATATCATCTGGCTGGTCCAGAACTCGATCGGCCCAAGCCCATCCTGCATCATAAGACCGACCAACTCTCTTGTCTGCCAAACCTAGGGTTCCACCGCCGCCGATCGCTTGACATGCGCAAACGATGTCAATCTCAACAGTGGCCAGTCCTGGAGCAGAGGGTCGATCTCTTGACGCACACGATGTCGATGGCCGACCTCAACCCAGCCATGTACTACTCCCTCCGTTTCTTTTTAATGCGTATATAAGGTTTGATCAAAGTCAAGTTTTATAGAATTTGACTAATTTTATATTAAAAAATATAAGCATTAATAATATGAAATCAATATTAACAGATGCGCCATGAAACGTATTTTCATACTATATAGTTTTAGTATTGTAGATGTTTATATTTTTTTATATATAAATTTGATCAAATTTTGTGTAGTTTGACTTTGATCAAATCTTATATATGAAGTAAAAAGAAACGGAGGGAGTACGTGCAGCACTTTCTCAACGACGGCCAGGACGATGCATCGCTGTCGTCGCCGTGTCCAACTGCTGCACACCGCGTCCGGCACCGCCACGCCCGTCCCCTCCGCGGCCAGCTCCATGGCGCCTGGCACAAAGTTCGTCGCGTCACCTATATATGAGTCCCAGACCTCGTCGTCGCTAGCGGACCAGCAGCGACTCCACCACACTCGCATCACGTCCATCGTCTGGTCCGTCACACCCAGCTCCTCCACGACCCGCCTGAACAATGATCCCTGCATGCATGCTGTCGCCTGCCGAGCGAGTCATGCACGTACGCCATGGTTATGAGACCCTGTACGTACGTGGGCAGGGCACTGCTTGACGGTTCGTTGCATATAGTATGCACACGTACAGATGATTATGTAGTCGATTACAGGATACTTTTGCTACTTATTTTTACTTAATTACTCAGATTTCTCAATGCAGCACATTGTTAACTCAATATTTTTACTTACATATGCAGCATTGTATCAAGGAGATGAACTAGTAGTACAACACAAGGGTGAACAACGAGGAGGTTTCCCTGCCAACTGCCATGCATGGCACTCGTCAACAGGACAAACGGGCCCTCACGCACTACGTCGACCAATCCCACCTTGTAATTAGCCTTCTTGCTTCTATTCACCCATCCATCCAACATAAATTTTGCTATACCTGATTACATACATGCACCTTGCATGGATCTTGCATTCCCCGTTAAAAAAAAGATCTTGCATTATGGTCACAAATTTAGGCATGTCAGAGTATCTGCAAGTACCACATAATTTCCAAGTCTAATTTTTTTACATTTATACCAGCTATGCGCCAAGAAATTCTTCTACATCTTTTTCCGATGCCATTTTTTCAGGATGCAGATGTGATCATATTTTGGTGCGCTAATCTGCATGCCGGTTTGGCGCTTAACATACCTTGGGTTTGCAGGAGGCTTGGAGGATCGTGAGATTGGATGTACCATTAACGGTGATGGGGAGCATGTATCTGGGACACCAAGATAATTGCTAGGTGGAGAATTTTTCTACATCTATACTAGCTATGCAACAAGAATTTTCTTTACATTTTTCTCTGACGCCAACTTTTTAGGATGTCGATCTGATGCATATTTTGGTGCACTAATTTGGCGCTTGACGCATACTTTGGTTTTGCGAGAGGGTTGGGTAATTGTGAGGTTGGATGTACCATTAACGGAGATGGGGAGCATGCATTGAGGAGATGAAGAGAATCAGTGGAAGAAGAATAAGATGAAAGAAGTAGTGGATGAGTGATTTAAATGTAACGGTAAGTCCATATTTTCTTCTTTATCTGCATGAGGATTCTAATTTTGTATTTTAATATATTTCTGTTTGACTAAATTAATGTTGACAAGTAAAATATGTATGCCTCCGTTGCAATGCACCGGCAATTGCATATATATAATTATATCACTACTTAAAAAAATATTGTACTAACGTTTCAGTTCCGCTCGACCTTCGTCTGCCTCTCCCATTTCACATCCTTCCGTCGTCCCGTTCCCCCCCCCCCCGATTTTCCCATGAGGCAAAAAGAACCGACACTGAGCAATGGGCCGTGGAACCACCACACATGCATGCTCTAGTGCCATCCCCACCCTGATCTCCCCCCCCCCTCCCCCTCCTGGCCCCCCCCCCCCCCCCCCCCCCCCCCCCCCCCCCCCCCCCCCCCCCCCCCCCCCCCCCCCCCCCCCCCCCCCCCCCCCCCCCCCCCCCCCCCCCCCCCCTCCCTCCTCCCTATTGCCACCGACACTATCTCCCCACAGTTCCCACACAGCCTCCATCGGTCTCCTCTCAAGGCACCCCGCAATGACGCCGCCCCGCGGTCTTCACTGCTTTTCGTCTCAGCCTCCCTGGTCCTCGTCTCCACATGTCGCGGCCTCTCCATGTGAAATGGATGGCGACCGCACACTTCTTTGGATTCTAGGTTGCAGAGGGTGTCAGTTCGCACTATGATGAGCATTGGGGGCGCCGCGTGGAATCTCGGCCCTCGTGACATCGATTTTGAGTCGCGCGTCAAGGGCTCTGCATCTCATGCATGCCATTTTCCCTAGGGGAGACATACTATTTTCTCCTCAACTTGGCACTTCTTTTGATTAATGTCAGTTTAGTTCTAGGGATTTCCTATCGATCGGTCTGATCTTTCTTTTTTAGGTGAAACAATAGGTGATTTAATTGTAAAGATGTTGGATGTCTTTCTATGAGGGCGTGACATTACTAAGATTTGATAAAACTATGCTGCTAAACTAAGCCTTACAGTGTCTAAAAAAGGCACAAACTCTTTCTTAAATAATATGATACAAAAGAATTGTAGTTGTCCCAAACAATCTGGTACCTTTTCTAAATAATAAGTTAGCTATGTTGAAAATAGAGATAAACAGAGGCTAGACACACAACAATCTTGCTGGCTATACCTATATCTACAGACTATGCAAATCATATTGCTAGTGGTCTGCAGCAAACAAGTGTGAAAAATGTATAGATGTATACTAAAATAAAATACATTGAGGGATGTCAGAACTGACTCTAATTCCTGTTTGTGCAAGGCAAGCGAGATGTAGTTGAAGATGTAGTCGACTGGATGATTGACGTCATGAAAGTTGGACATTGCGTCCATTGGTGCGGGCATAACCTCAGATTGGTGTGGGCACAACCTCCTTGGGTGATCGATAGTTGGTGAGAGACGAGATGCGAGCGAGGGGCCGGTGAACGATGGTTGGTGAAATAGGAGGACGGATGATTTATTAGGTAGTTTTGGCTTTCTGAAAAGCACACATATAATTCTTCCATCCGTGCATGATTCCAATTCAAAACCTACCAAGGTATAATTTTGGAACGTACATCCATATTATTAATACTATGGCGATGCTTGATTTGGATTCCATCTCGCACTAGCCAAAAGAATCAGCATCGGATCATAGTTTGGGAAAAGCAATTAACAAAATAATTTCCTACTTCACGTGATTGTAAACAAAAAGATTTGTTTCTTTCCTTTTCATACTTCATGTGTCGGGTGTGTTCATAATATGTCAACACTTGATTTTGATTCCATCCTGCACTAGCCAAAAGAATCAACCCTGGATCACAGTTTAGGAAAAACAATAATGAAATGATTTCCTACTTCACATGCTAGTGAAAGAAAAGGAAAGAAATAAAATCAAGCATTGCCGAACACGCCCGAAATGTGAAGTAGGAAAAGGAAAGAAAAAAAAGAAATTCTATCGTTCCTTTTTTGTTTACAAGCATGTGAAGTAGAAAATTATTTTGTTAATTATTTTGCTTAAACTATGATCCGATGATGTTTTTTTTGGTTCGTGCAGTTATACTTTGGAAATTTTTGAATCAGGATCACGCATGGATAGAAGAATTGTATGCATTGTTACCTAAAAAATTGGTCATCAATCAGTACCCTCGGACTCTTCATCATATATTGTGATCCTCCTATTTCACCGCCTGTCGTTTACTAGTCCCTCGCTCGCATCTCGTCCCTCACCAACTATCGATCTTCCATATTAGTTGTACACGTACCAATCGAGGTTGTGCCCGCACAAATGGAGACAGTGCCCAACTTTCATGGGTCAAACATGCAGTCGAGTACATCTTCAATTATATCATGCTTGCCTCATTCAAAAAGGAACTAGAGTTAATTCTCACAACCCTCAATATACTTTATTTTAGTATACATTTATACATTTTTTGTACTTGTTCACTACAATGCACTACCACTATGCTTTGTACGCCTCTAGATATAGATATAGACAGCAAGATTCTTGTGTGTCTAGCCTCTGTTTATCACTCTGTTCTACAGAGTTAACATATTATTTATAAAAGGTACCAGATTGTTTAGGACAATTCCAAAAGAATTTGTATCATATTATTTTAGAAAGAGTTGGTGCCTTTTTTCAAAACCGTAAGACTTGTTTGGCAGCACAATTTTATCAAAACCTTAGTAATGTCACACCCTCATAGCACATAGCAAGACATCCAACATCTTTACAATTGATGTTGCTAAAAAGGCCTAATTGATTTGCTATAGAGCACAATCATAGCTATTAAATTTGATGAGAGGATAATTTCATTTCCAGAAAACAATAATTGTGAGATAAATTTTGCGTGAAGAATTTCGAAGATATGCATAGAAACAATACTGTTCAAACAATGAATACAGCAACTCTGAATAACTATGCTGACAACATGTGCATTACGTTCAAACACTACAAAAAAGGAAATAGTATGAAATAGCTTGAACAGTCAGATGGTCATTGAAACCTGATGGAGTGAGACAATCTTAGCCGTTCCCATATTGTACACCACAAAGAATGCTACATGTTGAGAGGTGCTTCGAGTTAACTGTACAAGCTGATGCAATTAGATGACGACAAGATGCCAACCAGATACTCAAAAAATATATTTACCCCTGTTAGTTCCTAGTAAATTCTATCATGGTAATAGCTTGAACAGTGTCGTATGATCATAGACACCTAATGGAGTGACAAAATCTTAGCCGTTTCCATGTTGTACATGAAAAGGAATGCCAGATGTTGAGAGGTGCTTCGAGTTACCTGAACAAACTACACAAGAGGTTGCAATTAGATGGTGACAATATGCCAATAAGATGTTGGATGGCAACGCACGGACATTCTACTATTTGCACAAATTCTTTCCCTAGACAAAAGAGTGCCCATCAAGATCGGGTAGATTATAGTGTGTGGTGATCTCAGAATACCATATTGTTTTTAATGCTCTTATGCATTGACAATGTCTGGGTTTCTGTGGCAGCGCACGGGCATATGCCTAGTAAAGAGTATAAAAATCAGTCCTGCGCTCGCCATGCTGGACATTTGATGTCCCTACCATGGATGACGTTGGGCCTGACCCATCCACCAGTAGTGGGACGATGTATAGACGCGCCCAGTTGGACGTTTGGTCGAGAGAATTCGATGCAATGAGCGTCGAATATGATTCACCCATTTGGCAGCCCTCACTAGTGTCTCCTCAAAGAATGTTTGGCTTGTTCGGATAGAATAAATAAAATAGAATCCTCTGAATAAATTAGGACCTGGAGTGGTTATGGTCTGGATTTAAGGTGGTTTTGACTTCTCTTGAACTGACTCGCATGGTTGACTGGCACAATCTTGCTGGCTGGATATTACACATGGACTGGCTCCTTTATTCATCTCTCTGTCGTGAGGAACCCTAGCTCTATTCCTCTTTTCCTCTCTTCCTCTCTCCCTTGGTTGGCGATTCATTGCCGTCCTCGTCGTGTGTCGCTCTTTCTACGCCCTGCGCAGCTCTTCATGGACAATCATGTCACGGTCGTCATTCGCTATGTCTTCACGAAGCCATAGCTCCTCGGCGCAGGCTTCACCTTCGTAGTCACTGGTGACATACCGAGAGCGGCCGCTTGAGTATATGCTTGAGATTATGTGGCACTGCAACATGAAGTTGTCACATTGGATTCATGGAGCCTCGCCTATCTAGGGCACATGTACTACAACTACTCAAAATCAAAGGTAAAAAATCGGTTTCTTTAGACTCGGCTCAAAATTTTTGCATTTCAGTTGATTTGGCGCACTGTGGACTGATGCTTGTTGTTGTTCATCACACATGTGTGATACAAGGTGCCGATTGCCGTTTTTTTAAGTGGCATGATGATCCTTACAGTGAGTTCCTCACACATCTGCTAGGTGACCCGTGTGGTGTTGTGATCCGTTTGAAGACTGATGTGAGGAAGATGAAGATTGAGAAGCAACAAATAGAGCATTTGCTGATGGACGCCAAGTCAAGTCTTGGTGCTGCAGATGTGTTTGCCCTTGACTTGCAAGGTAGACATGTTGAAGAAATGGCTGCAGTGAAGAAGCAATTTGAGAAGCTGAAGATGAACTTTCAAGTTGTTGTCTTTTGTTGTTTTATGTGTTTGACTTACATGCATACAAGTGATGATGTTGATATTGTGTTCAGAGATGTGTGCTTGATTTCACTGAAAATGAATGTCCAGATATGTGTGCAAAATGACACTGAATTTTGTTTTGTGTAATTGCATCTGAATTTCTATGAATTTGTGGTTACACGGACATGTGGAAATTCACATAAAAATGCTAATTCAATTTTAGATATGTGGTTTCGGCAAATATCAGATATGTGTGCACATATGTGCAGAGATTTAGATGCAGAGAGGCACATATATGTAGGGATTCAGAGATTTAGAGTGCAATAGTTTCAATTGTGTGCACTAATTAGTTCAAGTGGTTGTCGTGCACTGGACAAACGTGCGGACTATTCGCATGCTGCATCGATATAACCTCACTCTCCACCTTTCCCACCCCCCATTCTCCACTCTCGACTCCCCACTCTCCACTTTCCACTCCCAAAAGCTTCGTAGAGGCAACCGTCGATCACTACCCGCCATGGAGAACAACGTAACTTGGCAGCACACAATTGAGGAGTTGACTGGCGAAAATCTAGTGTTTCGTGCGGAGTTGGGAGGGGATCTCCCGTTGGTTCCAAACCACGTGTGGGGTCTCATCGACGTGATGACATCAACGGAGAAGGCTCATGCCTTCCCTGAGGCCAAGGAGTTCCTCCGGCGGCGATTCTGCTATGGGCCATGCATGACACCAGATCTCCTGATTTGGCTCAGTGCGCGAGGTTGTGGATGTATCGCTCCATCGTCCCCCCACCATAGCTAGATCCACACCATGTCGCGTCAAGGGTGGTACGCGTCGTGGACATGGTGATTGCCTTGCTAGTGCCAGTCAACCCCAACTTTCATATCCGCCTGGCCAATTGTTGTTGTTGCTGACGACGAGAGGGACGAGGTGCATAGTAACAAGGAGAATCCTATCGACGTGGCCGACGTGGATCTTGATGTTGTTGTCCTTGTGAAGAAGAATGCCAAGGAAGAAGACGAGGCAGTGGTGGTGCAGAGTGTTGTGACAAAGAAAAGGAGGGGTGTGAAGGAGGGGGTGCGCCGCTCTGTGCGCCTGATGCATGTGCGCCGCTCTCCACGCCTGATGCATGTGCGCCGCTCTGAGTGCCTAAAGGGTGGTCAGTTAATGAGCATGAAGATACTAAAATGTGTAGGACTGAAGATATAAAGATGAATGACTTTTGGGGACCGGGGATATGAAGAAGTGATGTTAGGTATGTTGTTAGTTCAGCATATAAGTTAGTATAAGTTTGGTCTGAAGATGTGTTGTTAGGTATGTTTGCCATGTTGCTATACAAATTTAGTTATGTTGCTACAAAATCAGTGATGCTGCAATATGATATGCCCATGTGCTATTTCTCGGTTGCTACATATGAAAACAATGCACAACATTTCAGAAAAAAGAATGTTCCATGAAAAGCCGATACTTTCCTCCACATAAATGACATCACAATCACCATTAGCTGTGCCACTCTCCATCTTTGAATTATCACACAAACAAAGCGGCCCATCTTCCAATGATTTGATAGGAACTAGCCGATGTAGTTTGTAGCTACAATCCCTTTTGCAATGCCCTCTTTCCACATGATACATATCTTGTGCATATGACAAAATTGCTTCATAATCCATTTTGGCTTTCTCAACAGGAAACTCTACCACCAAACCACCTACATACTCAAGCATACCCTCCAGTACTACAAACCTTTGGAAGTAGTGCAACCTGACAATGAGACCTTCCAAACCATCTGGTGGATCATCAACACCACCTGCACACAAACATCACATTTAATCAGTATAATCTATTCTGCACAAAAAAGTGTATCTGGAGGCATCTTTTTGGAGAATTTGGACTCCGCGTGCTACCTATGCAGTGGTTTGTGTTGCAGCTACATGGTTTTAATCACCGTAGCGGGATCTTTTTTCTTCTTCTTCTTCCTTTCTGTTGTAAGGTTGTGCGCATCCATAATGTCTATACAACATTTCGTTGTTGCGAAGGCTGGGGGTAATTGGTATCTTCACGATATTAATATATTTCCTTTGTCAAAAAATATATAATTTGTCCAAAATCAAACTTTGTAAAGTTTGACTAACTATATAAGAAAAATTATCAACACTCACAATATAAAATCAATATCTTTTTTTTAGATGCATCATGAAATTAATTTTTATACTATATAACTTTTGTACTGTAAATGTTGTTATTTTTTAAGATAAATTTGGTCAAACTTATTTATGTAGTTTGACTTCAAACAAATTTTATACACAGAGTAAAAAAGAAAGCGGAGGGAGTACGTTATTCTAGCTAAGAGCTGTAGTCTTCAGGGTGCATGTGAGCAATCGATCATTTAATCATCTGATGAAGGTTTTCCAAGTTTACAATAAAGTCCTCTGATAATTGAAAAAGCTTTAGCTTCAGATGAAGAACCCACGAACAAAATTTAAAACATGAAGATAATATATTAGAGAAACGAGAACAAAATGCTTAACGGTGGCGACCGATAACTTTGATACAAGAAACAGCCACTGATAATACACAAACATTTTGAGATTCAACCACAGCATGCAAGCCGCGCTGCTAGCCCTTGGAGTTGATGGCGCTCGCCTCCGTGAGCTTCCCATGGAGAACGCTGCTCTCCGACGCCGAGCTGTACTTCTCCTCCGTCGACGGCGCGACGACCAAGCCCGAACCGACCTTCCAGTACTTCCCGTCCCCGGCGCAGCACTTGCCCCCTTTGCCATGCGCCTCCGGCTCCTCACCGTCCGAGCTCGACACCGACACCTCCCTCCAATTGCTCCACATCCTGAGCATTATGTACAGCAGAGCCATGCACACAGTGGCCGAGACGATGGCGATGGCCGCCACGATGCCGGACACCGTGGCGCTCGCCAGGCGCCTCCCGTTCGCCCCGCACGTCGGTAGCGGCGCGCCACAAAGCTCGTTGTTGCCGGCGTAGGACGCGGCCGGGAAGCTCGATAACACGGCGGGTATCGTGCCGGAGAGGAGATTGTCCGACAGGTTGAGGCGGTTCAGGCTGGTGAGCTGCAGCAGCGAGGCTGGTATCTGCCCGTGGAGCTGGTTGGAGGACAGGTTCAGCCGCTCCAGCTTCACGAGGTTGCCGAGGGACGTCGGAATCTGTCCGGTCAGCCTGTTCCGGCTTAGGTCCAGCATCACCTGCAGCTCTGACAGCTGCCCGAGCTCCATGGGGATCGGCCCCTCCAGCGAGTTCTCCGACAGGCGCAGCTCATAGAGCTTGTTGCACCTCCGGAGTGTGGGCGGTATGACGCCGGTGAGACTGTTCTTCTGCAGGTTTAGAACGTTCAGGGACGTGAGCCTTCCTATCTCCTGCGGAATGCTGCCGGAGAGACGGTTGCCGCTGAGAGACAGCTTGAGAAGGCTCGAACAGTTGCCGAGCTCCACCGGTATAACGCCGGTCAATGCATTCGACGAGAGGTCGAGCTCTCCAAGGAACCGCAGGCCGCCGAGCCAGGAAGGCACGGCGCCTGTCAGACTGTTACGCTCAAGGTTCAGATGGGTGAGCTGCAAGCAGTTGGAGAGCTGCGATGGGATATCGCCGGAGAGGTTGTTGGATGAGAGGTCAAGCATCTTGAGCTGCGTCAGGTCGCCCAACTCGGCCGGGATTGCACCGGTGAGATGGTTGCCGGCCAGCTGAAGCCTGACCATGTTCCTCGACCGTGTCACTGCTGTCGGAATGACACCGGAGAAGTTGTTGTCGGTCAGCACCAGCACGGAGAGGGAGCTCGAGCCAAGGAGAGGCACGACGCTGCCGCTGAACCTGTTGTGCGAGATGTTGATCACCGTCAGGTTCTTCAGCTCGAACAGTGCTTCGGGCAGCGACCCCTCAAGGGAGTTATTGTACAAGGTGATGATGCTGAGCTCGGTGAGAAGCCTGAACGTGTCCGGCAGTGCGCCGGAGAGCCGGTTGTCCGCCAATGCCAATGCCTGCAGCCGCCTGCATTCCCCGAGACTCGCTGGGATTGAGCCGGACAGGTCATTCTGCCGGAGCTGAAGCACCGTTAGGCTCTTGAGGTTCCCGATCTTCTCAGGGATAGTCCCATGGAAATGGTTGCCGAAGAAGTCCACCTCTTCCAAGCTCGTGCAGTTGGTGATCTCATCAGGTATGGTCCCAGACATCTGATTCTCGTACAGGAACAAGACCTTCAGCCTCTGCAGCCGGCCGATCTCCGGCGGGAGCACACCGGTGAGGCCATTGTGGTACAGGGACAGCATCTCCAGGTTGCTCAAGTTACCTATCTCAGGTGGCAGAACGCCGGTAAGGCTGTTGTTGTGCAGCACAAGGTTGACAAGGTTCGACAGCCGGTCGATCTCCGACGGAATCTTTCCGGTGAAGCTGTTGTTCGACGCATCGATGGATCGCAGAGAAATGCAGTTGAGCAGCCCCTCGATGCCTCCTTCGAGGTTGTTCCCGGCAAGGAACAGGCTCTCCAAGCTCGAGTTGCCAGGGCAGAGGCCTTCAGGTATGGTACCATCAAGAACATTGTCAGAGAGCACAAGGTACTTCAGGTTCTTCAGCTGTGATGTGGAGATGCTGATCACTCCAGAGATGTTGTTCTTGGACAAGTCAAGAACCTGCAGCTGGCTCAGCTGGTTCAGCTCTTCCGGGATGGCGCCTGTCAGGCTGTTGCCGAGCAGGTTGAGGTATGTCAGGCTGGATAGCTTCCCAATATCCGCCGGAATCGCACCGGAAAACTGATTGTTTGCAAGGTTGAGAGACTGGAGAACACTCAGGCTGCCAATGAACGAGGGAATGATGCCACCCAGCCTATTATCAGACACTGACAGACTACGCAGATTTGCGCAACCACCAAGCTGCTCCGGGATGCTTCCGGTGAGAGTGTTGTTGTCCAAGACCAGCTGCTGCAGGTTCTTCAGGTTGCCAATCTGGTGAGGAATGGCACCACTCAGCTGGCAATAGGCCAACCCCATGGTCTCGAGCTCCGTGCAGTTGCCGAGCTGCGGTGGTATCTCGCTGTGCAGCCTGTTGTCGCCAATCCTGAGAACTTTTAGGTTCCCAAGGAGGCCCAGCTCCGGAGGGATGGTGCCGACGAGGGCGTTGGAGTAGAGGAGCAGCGTCTTCAGGTTCTGCAGCATGCCGAGCTCTGCCGGGATCGGCCCGGTGAGGGAGTTGGAGGACAGGTCAATGAACTCCACAGATATCAGGCCAGATATCGCTGGCGATATCGTGCCGGATAGGCCGTATCCCGACAAGTTGAGGCCTGTCACAATGCCCTCTCCCAGTAGGCATGAAACACCGTGCCAGGAGCAGACATCAGCCTTCGGCGACCAGTCGGAGAGGATGCCTTGAGGATCGATGAGATCGGACTTCACCTGCAGCAGAGTGGTAGGAGCCATGTCCGGTGTGGCTACACATTCCGGTGCAAGCAGGATGCCAAAGAGCAGAGATAGAAGAAGCGCAAGCGGAATGGCCATTGCTACGATGTTATGATGCAACTGTGTAAACTAGAAAGGGGGAGCTGAACTTACAGGATAGCTGCTACCCCGGAGTTGGGAAGATGTGTATAAACCCCCATTGCTGTGGTGTGGTAGGAGCCTAAGCTGCAAAAAGGGGGGAAAGGTGTTGTCAAACGCCTACCTGCTCTGTGTATCACAGTCAGGGAATGTGCTGGGCTCCTACTAGTGAAAATGCAATACAAGCCAAAGGAGAAGGTAGAGCATGTAGAAATGCAGAATCCCGGTTACAGATATATGATTAGAATAATCAGAGTAGCTCTGAATAATGCAGAGCTAGTTATCAGGTATTTTAAAGGCTAACCTTGTTGCTTTGACTTGTTAGTTCAGCTTCTTCTGGGTGATATCTAGTGACAAGAATGAAAAGGGCACTGGAGATTAGTAAACTGGTGCACTTTACAGCGGGTACGTGCTTAAACAGTTCAACTGCCCTCCTTGATTTGGTAGCATAAGGACAACTACATGATGCTTCCATGGTTGATTAAATAGTGTTCTTGCTCAGGTTTGGTGATAAATAAAACGAATAGAGCGTACTTACATTGTTTGCCTATAGGAAAATAAATAAAATTTCTGACTATTTAAGCAACCAGATAGCACAGAAATTCCTACTTAGCAGGCTATCAACTATTGGAGATACTGTTGGCCATCTAACCCAAAACAAAGGAATTCAGCAGGTTCAGTGAGTGGCTGTGCCTTCTGCATACTTCGAACCACGACGACATACTTCTGGTTTCACATAACTGAAGACAGCACACCATAATTGTACTATGATGAAACAATCGCTGACATGCATGAGGAGGAAAAAGGCCAATCAGTAACCAAGTGAGCCAGACCCACTAGTGGCGTTTCAATTATAAGGTAGTGGAAAAGTGACTTTTGCATTGGAGTGACAGTGACAGAATTGAATCTCAAGAGACCACGGGAAGCAAGAAAGGTAAGAGAGAGAGAAAAAAACTTACAGTAACCACCACAGCAGTTGTGTCCATCCCCATGCTATGACAGGCAGCAATGCAGCAGCATGCATGGGTCGCACCAGCTCACACTCTACTTTGTTTGCTTCGGTTCAACTGCACGTAGCAGGGATTCCATGGGGAGAGCAAGTCCAATCAGATAGAGACATACAGTTGTGCTGTTATCCGAAAGCAGCATCGCAGTCCTAATGATGCACAACCACGCCCACCTTTTTGGTTTAGACTCTGAATCCTGGAGCACATCAAATGAGCAATTGCATCTCATTTCAGACTTCAGGCCGCTTGAAACACAATAATTTTTCTGGATCCTTGCGAGAATTCAACTGTGATCAGCACACCTGTGAAACCCCTGCATTGCAAACATGCTGTTCCTTCTGGTGAGCCAGCTGCCTTCAGCAATTTTCCAGTCATTTTGATTGATCATTCAGCTACTAAACCACAACTGTGAAGACTTTTGTATGCATGAACAGAGGTTCAGAGAAGAATTGAAAGGGGTCAGTAGATCTGTAGATGACTGATGTTCCCAACTACTCATCGGTCGGTAGCATGAAGACAATGATGTGCTGTTGGTGTAATGGTTGCATCATTGGTCCAAGATTGACTTTGTTCTGCATTCAAACAATTTAGTACTGGCTCCTTATTGAGCTGGCTTTGACTTGTGCCTCCATAACATTTTCCCTTTTGCTTGCACGTTTCTTACTTGCTCACACCCACGGGAGTTGGGATTCGGGTTATCGGACAGGACATGAATCAGGTGACAAAGTTGGGTGTATGATGGAATGTACTTGTACTTGCTTATCCTAAAGCGAACTGTTTAATTAAGCATCACGGAGAGCTATATTCTAACATAAGACATCATAGAACAAGCCGTCTTAAGCAAACATTCTTGGACAAATGCATAAATCCATTTTGCATGCTGTTGGATCACGCATGTGGAACAATCATTTGCTACTTGGAAACAATGGTGTAGAGAAACCCTACCCTTGTACCATAACATCCATAGTATTTGGCATGAGTATATTATTATATTCAGATCATTTGACAAAAAACATTTTCATTGTAATTAAATAATGTTGCTATTCTGAAGGGAACATCGTGCAATGAGTGGGATTAACAAGGGTCATCCTTTATCATAGAAAACAAGGAGGGGATTTGAAGAATTTAGAATAATATGAAAACAGGCCAATGTAGCATCACATCATGCGGCATGCCATAAGATTCCTCTAATTATTAACTAGAATCATTTTTATTTCGCCAAGAAATTCATTACTATGGCATCATCATGCAACAAAATACAACACAACACAACAATTTGGCTACATGACGAAATATGATGGTGTATTAATGTGCCATACATTATTCCTTATGTGTGCAGTTGGTGGTGGTTTATTTCTCGGTAATTACTGAATTTCAAAGTTTTTTAGGATTCCTCTTGAATCCCAGTCCAGGCACTTCCTTTCATTTTATGTATGCTGCATAATTTTATTAGTTGTGAAGCCAAAAATCCCAAACAATCCATACAAAATGCATTGCAATGATTAATAGATTGAATGGACAACGACTAACCTAGCTGCAATGGCACGTAAGATGTAAATTTGCATGGCTAACCATGTGCTCGAGCAAATCAGCCACACCTTCCCCCATGCAGAACGTCGACAGCAGCACTTATCTTTGCATATGAGGCACCCAATCAGCTGGGACTGGACGCCTTTTTCAGTTTGGAGATCGGAAAGCACATCTCCTTTCAGATAATCTGTCGGCAAAAGCGCTTTTGCTCGCATGATCGGTCGTTGACTCCATGCTATTATGAGAAGATTATCACCCTTCACCTTCATGGTGCAGAGGCACAGCTGCTTGACGAAATGACGAGATGACAATGTGCAGTGGAATCCCTATAACCATTACCAACCCATGTCATGTCAGGGGCTGCGAGTGTCGAGGAAGCAACCAAGTTCGCTAAGGCTGATGGCTAGGTTGGTACTCGATCCAACTGCAATTTTTGCAAACTAATAGAGGTAGAAGACTCTGAAGAAGCCGGATAAGTTGATCCGTCTGCAGCTTTGCGCGTCTGAAATGTACAACTTCACCATGCGTTGGTTCGTCGGTCAGCATCCGTGTGTTTCCAGAGCAGGAGCAGCTGCCAATCTCCCTCTTTCATCCATCCATCGCAGGTGACAGCAACTCGTTGACCCTGAACTCAGCATCTAGCCACACACGAAACTCGTCTGTGCGGCCTCGAACCCCGTCACGGCGATCGAAGGTGGCCTCAGCGGTGCCTGTGCTTCAGCGCCATAAGGTCGAACACAGCGCGGGCGGCAGGCGCGGTGCCCTTGGTCCCATGAGGTAGCTTCAACCAAAGAAACCACCACGTCAGCTTCTCCATGGAGATAAGACCACCTGATTTGAGCAGCAAGAAACCGTCTAGGGGATCCCGCCGAGGCGCAGCCCTCCGGGATCGGTGGCCGTCGGACAACCGCCGTCCCGCTATACAGTTGGCGCATCACGCGGGATGGAGAGTGAAAGGCCATATGATTCTGTCGCTGGGCCAACTGTGCTCTAGGCTTTTTCAAGCTCGGTTGCTGGTTCGGCCTGTTAGACTTGGGCCTTTGAGAGGCCGGGCTAAAGCCTTAATTATGAAATGCTCTAAAGACTAAAAAAAGAAGAAAATAAAAGAAAAGGGAAATCACTATTTACCCCATACAAAAGAAAATCACTATTGTGTACCCTTCAACTTATGGTTCACACAGAGTGCAATATGTGCTTTCTGACAAACATGTACTCCTCCGTGTAGTGTAACATGTACTCACTGGTGAATCAGTGCTTTTTCCGCAGTGCAACATGTACTCGCCGACTCAATATATACTTCATGCGTGACGCAACATGTGCTTAGTGCAACCTATGCTTTCTTGATGCAATCTGTAGTTCACACATGGTGTAATGGCCACTTTATAATGCAACATGTACTCGACTAATGAAAAAAACATTAAAAAAATAGCATGATTCAATGCCCCCCCAACACACACACACACACACACAATGTGAAGAAATAGGGAAACCCACCTTGTTGCATCGGGAGTGAGAAGTTGTTGGTCGCTCCCTGCTTAGCGCTCGGTAGGAAAGTGGGTAGGCTAATTAGTCGCCTTGTTTATGAATCTAGTCAAGAGTCGGAGCTTTGATGGACCGAGATAGCTTAGGCCGGACGAATTTCCTACCTATGAAGTGAGGTAACTAATGAGATTAGTGAAGTGGACATTAAAAGAAAGAGAACAAAAAAGGATGAAGCGGGCATAAAAAAGGAAAATCTGCCCATACACCACCATCCGCTCAAAACTACCTGCTGATCAAGCACAATTCACCCTTAGCTCCCAATTGCCAATACAAAGGAACCATTGTCACCATCGCCTCGTTTGTCAGCTTTCTTGCCAATTTTCTCGGCCAATCTGATTCTAGATTATACATTTAAACTTCAATGTTTGTGACTTTGTTGCCCCATCCCGATGGTCGAGACCTATATGTATGGCGGTTCAATCTTGGCATTGACATGTTTGTCTTAGTCGATGCCAGAGAGGAAGTGGTGTTTTGCCTTTGCAAATCAATGGTTCTTGATCCATCTTTCTTTTCTGGAGTACTTTGTGTTTTTGTTTTTGTGCTTCATACTTTTGTGCTCTTGGCATTCTTCTTTAGTATCCCAAGACAAAATAGCGGTTCAATAGCCTATGCGCCTCCGATAATAGTGCATTATGTGGCCTTGGATTCTCACTTCTAAGGTGGGGACTCATATCACTCTTCAAAGAGATTTAATGTCGAACGCTTCAATAGGTTGTTTCACTTATTGCACACTTGTAAAAGATAGAGTGGGTGTAGTAAGTTGTTTCTTTCCTCTACCATATTAATTGTTGCAATTGTCTTTGAGGCGAAGAATGCTAGTTTTAGTTCCATTTTTGTTGCACGAGTCAGTAAAATTATTGGTGCTTGTAATCCATACAGTTGATATTGAAATTTTCCAAGTTGAAAGGATCGATATGGTTGACTAGAAGGGGGGTGAATAGGCAACTAACAATTTTTTAGCTTTTCTTTAACAAGTTAAAGTTTGCATCAAAATAGGTTGTCTAGAAATGCAACTAGGTGAACAACCTATATGATGCAACGAGGATAGGTACACAAGCAAGCAAGAGATATAAAACAAGTAAGCTAGCTTAAATAAAGGCACGAGATAACCAAGAGTGGAGACGGTGGAGACGAGGATGTGTTGCCGAAGTTCCTTCCCTTTGAGAGGAAGTACGTCTCCGTTGGAGCGGTGTGGAGGCACAATGCTCCCCAAGAAGCCACTAGGGCCACCGTATTCTCCTCACGCCCTCACACAATGCGAGATGCCGTAATTCCACTATTGGTGCCCTTGAAGGCGGCTACCGAACCTTTACAAACAAGATTGGGGCTCTCTCCACAACTTAATTGGAGGCTCCCAACGAAACCACGAAGCGTCACCACAATGGAATATGGCTCCGAGGTGACCTCAACCGTCTAGGGTGCTCAAACACCCAAGAGTAACAAAATCCACACAAGAAAGTATGGGGGAACCAAATATCCTTTGGTGGAAGTGTAGATCTAGGTCTCCTCCTTCAATCCCTAGCAAATCAACAAGTTTGAGTGGCTAGAGAGAGAGATCAGGTAAGAGAGCTTGAAGGGCATCAATGGTGGAGTGAGAGAGGTCAAAGGTGGGTGTGGTAGGTGGGAGAAGCTCCCTTATATAGTCACCCTCAATTTCCAACCATTACTGTGATTTTAACACTGCAGCGGTACAACCGGTCCTCGTCCCGGTACAACCGGGACTCACGGTGTATCAGTAGAACCCTACCAAGCGATACAACCGGACCAGGGGGCGGTAGTACCGGCTAAGAAAAATAACCGGACTAACCGCCTGGCCACCGCACAAACACCGCATCAAAACAGGAGCTTGACCGGTACTTGGGCGGTGCCTGGCCGGAACAACTGTATGGCCTTGAGCTCTTGGGTGGCTAAGTCCTGAGCGGAAGAACCGCTCGGACCACCGGTGGTACCGGTCATCGTGGAACGACCGGACCAACCGGGCCACTACCGCCCAAGAACCGCATCAAACCAGAAGCGAGAGCGGTACTGGAGCGGTGCATGGACGGAACCACCGCCCCAGCTGTTGCAGAGCATGGTGGCGGTACCACCGCCCGGAGGCAGCGGTACAACTGCTCGAGCACAGCTGGTGAGCGACAAGACCCAGCGGTACAACCGCTCCAGAGAGCGGTACAACCGCTGGGCAGAAACAGTGAGCATAAAAGAAAAGAGGGGAAGAGGCAAGGAAAACTCTCTCTCACACACACACCCGAGGAAGGCAAAGAGAGGGTGAGAAAAGTGTACGTGAACTGATTCCCCCGGAGCTTCCTAATGAGGATTCCCTCTTGATAGTACGGGTACTCTACGACCAAAGAAAATAAAACCGTAGAGGACATGTCTTCGATCTTTTTCTTCGAGAGGTAATAGCAATCCGATGTAAGCCTAAGCATCGAGAACCTGAAACATAAAGCACACGTTTAGACCACCAAGGGTTGTCATCATCATCCAAAACATAAAGTTGGGAAATGCCCTTTCAATCTCCCCCTTTTTGGTGGATGATGACAACAACACGATTTGCAAGAGATAAGTCAATGAAATCTAGACGGAACTCCCCCTGAATGTGTGCCCCAACAAGTACTAGCTGTTAGAAAGCATGAGCACACTTTCAGGACTAGACTCCCCCTAGATTTTATAGACTCATCACTCTGAGCTCAAAAGGATAGACAATATAATACTTAGAGGCAATAATAACGAAAAAGACCTACGAACAGAAAGGTAAACGGAGTAGCAAGTCTCACACACAGCACGGAACGAACCAAGTCCACAAACAAACACAAAACACGAGAACAAGAGAAAACAACCCAAGAAAATCCCCGAGACCTATAGAACCCTCTCCCCCTTTGGCATCAAGACACCAAAAAGGAAAAGAGCGAAGCTAGCGACCCAAAGCTCAGGCGTCCTCCTCCTGACTCCTCAGTCGCATCTGGATCTTCATCATCAGAGTCGTCATCGTCGTCGTGATCAGATTCTTCCATGGCATTGTCAGCTGCTGCAAACGAGGATGATGGCTGGGGAGGGGCTTCATCATCAGTCCAGGTGCTATGGGTAGAGATCCATACGCTCTGGGGTGATGCTCTTCTCAGAGCCACTCTGAACCTGCATGTTGAGGTGCTTCATCATTGCAATTTGGCGACGCCGTGCAAGCTTCTCATTGACATGTGCCTCATACATCTTCTTCTGGATGTCAGCCTGGAGACAAAAGGTCTTCTTCACCTTGGCAGTAAGTTTGGCCACCCACGAAGGCTGTTGGCCCCTGGCTCCAGCTCAAAGTCCTCATCGTCAGAAGTAGCATAGACATCCTCAGGAGCATGTTCAGGGAAGCGAGGCTCGGCATGCTTCTTCTTCCTTAAGGAGCTTGACCTCATGAACAGTGAGGTTGTCTGGAGAAGTGAGGAGCTCTCCAGGACGACGAACAGCCCACACAGAGTTCAGAAAGCACATGACAAACGGAGCGTAGATTGGGACTTTACGGTAGATGACCATGTTGTACATCTCATGCCACAGCCAATTTGACACATCAAACGTTGCCCCTGTCCCCACCATGGTCTTCATAGCAACCATCAAATCAACCAGATAGCCATGAATCTCATCTTGATTGCCCACCTTGGGCAAGAGCACATTGCGGAACACTCGGTGCATGATGTCATAGACCTTCTCCAAATCCTTGGATTCTCCAATAATCCCACGGCCCCGAATGTACAGAGGGGCAAGCTTCTCCTTAGGCATGGACTCAGGAAAATCATGAGGGCGAATGCCACCCCTTCCTTGCAGACCGGTATCCTCGTACCCAATAGCATTGCAGAAAGCCCTCCAGGGAACGTGAAACAATTCATCGCGACACATGAAGGTGAGAGTGCGCGCATCATCTTCTCCAAAATGAACCGTGGCATAGAACTGATGGATAAGTTGAACATCAAAGTCACAGTTGACTGACATGATCTTGACAAGATCAAACTCCTCGCAGAGAGCTAGTGCCTCACCAAAATACTCCATGTTGTTTCTCCAATGATCAAAATCAATTGTCCACTGCTTGGCATATCTGTTCTTGTTGTGCTCAAAGAGTTCATGAACAATCCGCACTTGCATTGAACAGTGGTCCAACGGGGAGCAATGGGAACCTCATACCAGATTCTTTGAGCGGTAGGCTTCCCAATCCTTGGCTTTCCGACGATGCAACGACATGACCACACGTTGCTTAGCAGCTGCAGACTTTTCACGGCGAGTGGGCTTGGTGGGAATCACAACTTCTTCATCATCTGACACAACCGGGCGCAAGGTCCTTCGTGCCCTCTTCTTGGTCTTGCGAGGAGCAGAGCGAGAACTAGAGCCACCTGAACACACACGTGAAAAGAACACACAAAAACCCAACAAGGATGAGAGGATTGCACCCACTAGCAGAAAAGGAACAAGTTGCAACAACAGAGAAGATAGAACAGTGCTTAGTGGTTGATATACTCCGGTTGTACCGTATCTTCCGCCGGTAGTACCGCTCCAGCGGTTGTACCGCCCGTAGGGGCGGTAGAACCGCTGACAGTGGCACTACCAGGGAAGATAGATCTAACCGAGGCAAACGAATCACACAAGTAATATTCCGAATTCTAAGTGCTGCAAACAAGACAGGAGGCTAACAAAGAACTCTTCTAAGCCATAGAACGAACACTAAACGCGGAAAGATGGGAAAAGCCCTAGGCAAGGAATAACCCTAAACAAAAACTAGAGGCAAAGAGCATGAGGCAATACCACCATCCATGGGAAGAGATCGGAAGGCCTCCACGGAGAGAATCCACGGAGAGCCAAGGATCCGAAGCGCGAGACGCACTCCGGGGCAGGGGTAGAGATGGCCGGCGGCTAGGGCAAGAAAAAGAGGAACGAGGACGAAGGGAAAAAGACAGCCCTTCAGCCCCGTCGAGTATATATAGGCCCGTACGCACGCCCCGGTAGAACCGCTTAGGGGAGCGGTTGTACCGCTCGTCTGGTACAGACCGGTGGATGGAGGCGGTACTTCCGGTGCCTGGAAGGCAGCGGTAGTACCGCACGGCAACAACCGGTAGTACCGGACGTGGGTTACCGTGGGAGTGTGCGGTGGAACCGCCCAGGCACCGAACGGAAACCCTTGGGACAGCACAACCCGGTACCAGCGGTAGAACCGCTCGTGGTACCGGTTGTACCGCCCGACCACCTAAGCCCAAGCCAAGATCAAATGAGTGCAATCCGAAGGGAGGAAGAAGGGGCACAAAAACAGGAGAGAAACAACACCCTAGGAGAACCTAACACAAAGAGCAAAGAGAGAAAGAGAGAAAACAACACGAGAACAGCAAGGCTAACTCCAACTCCCAAGAGAGGACGGTGGCCGAGGCCACCTATGTTTGAGTCAATTGGTATGGCACCGCGAAGAATTATCCTTGGGTCCATGACCAAAACTCGTCTTTGAAGCACAAGTACCATCAAATATGGCTAATGTGAAAGACACAATCAATTTATGCATAATGGGGGGGAGGGAGAGTTCATTGAGAGAACAACACTCCCCTATGTCCATGCCTACACCTAAACTAGACAACAAATTGAGCGTGGTAGGGTGTGCAAGGGTTCAAGCCACATTGCTCGAATCAATGATATTTAGCTCATGCCTTAACTCGCGAAATCTTGCTTCATCCAAGGGCTTCGTGAAAATATCTGCAAGGTTGTCATCAGTGTTGACATAGTTGAGCTCGATCTCTCCTCGTCTAATGTGATCCTGGATGAAGTGATACCGGATCTCAATATGCTTCGTCTTGAAATGTTGCACCGGATTGAGAGAGATCTTGATGGCACTTTCATTGTCGCACCAAAGAGGCACTTTGTCACAAGTGACACCGTAATCCTTTAAAGTTTGCCTCATCCATAGGAGTTGAGCACAACAACTACCGGCGGCAACATACTCCACCTCAGTGGACGAGAGCGACACACAACTTTGCTTTTTGGAAGACCAACTTACCAAAGAGCAACCAAGGAATTGGCACCCTCCGGAAGTGGACTTCCTATCCACTTTGTCTCCCGCCCAATCGGAATCCGAGTACCCTACAAGCTTGAAGTTTGATCCTCTGGGGTACCATAGGCCAAAGTTTGGGGTATGAGCCAAATATCGAAAGATTCGTTTGACCGCCACATAGTGACTTTCCTTAGGTGCGGCTTGAAACCGTGCACAAATTCCCACACTCAACATGATGTCCGGTCTAGATGCACAAAGGTAAAGCAAGGATCCAATCATGGAACGATATACCTTTTGATCCACCACTTTACCATTGGGATCTAAGTCAAGTTGGCACTTGGTGGGCATTGGAGTGGAAGCCGGCTTGACGTCACTTAGCTTGAATCTCTTGAGCATGTCTTGAGTGTATTTGGATTGATTGATGAAAGTTCCTTCTCCTCTTTGCTTCACTTCGAACCCTAGAAAGAATTTCAACTCTCCCATGAAGGACATCTCGAACTTTGAGGTCATGAGAGCGGCAAATTCCTCATTGAAAGCTTTGTTAGGAGAACCAAAGATAATATCATCAACATATAATTGGCACACAAACAACTCCCCTTTGACCTTCTTAGTAAAAAGAGTGGGGTCGATTAGCCCAACTTCAAAACCACGGTCTTGTAACAACTCGGTAAGGTGGTCATACCACGCACGTGGGGCTTGTTTAAGGCCATAGAGCGCCTTATCGAGTTGATACACATGATCGGGAAAGTAGGGATCCTCGAACCCGGGGGGTTGCTTGACGTAAACCAATTCATTAATGGGACCATTAAGAAAACAACTCTTCATATCCATTTGTTGTAACTTAAAATTATGATGAGAAGCATATGCAATTAACAAGCGAATGGATTCAAGACGAGCAACGGGAGCAAAGGTTTCACTATAGTCGATACCCTCGACTTGGGAGTAGCCTTGTGCTACCAAACGAGCCTTGTTGCGAATGATAATACCATGGGCATCTTGCTTGTTCTTGAATATCCACTTGGTTCCAATGACATTGTGGTTCCCCGTTGGCCTTGGCACCAATCTCCATACTTTGTTGCGCTCGAAGTTGTTGAGTTCATCGTGCATGGCATTGAGCCAATCCGGATCTTCTAGCGCCTCATAGACCTTGTGGGGTTCCACACAAGAGACAAATGCGTGATGCTCACAATAATTTGCTAATTGTCTACGAGTGGTTACCCCCTTTCTTAAGCTTCCAAGCACATTCGTCATGAGATGATCCTTGGTGGAGAGCTTGGATGCAATCTTGGCGGCACGACACTCTAATTCCTCCTCGGTGGTGAGTTGAGGAGCAGTTACTTGATCATCTTGAGCACCGTCATGAACTTGTTCTTGATCTTGAACTTGCTCGGGGGAAAGAACTTGACCTTGGGCATCACTTGGTGTGTCAACACCGTCTTGAGTATGATCTTGCCCTTGATCTTGTTCATGAGGTTGAGGGCCTTCACTTTGTTCTTCGGAAGCGTGTGGGCCTTGGGTTGGTGATGGCTCCACTTGAGTGGAGTATTGTCCTTCTCCTTCGGCCACAAGGGGTTCCTCAATGGGTAGGATAAAACCAACACCCATTTTTCTTATGGCTTGAGGAGGAATTTCATCACCTACATCACAAGTGCCACTTTGCTCCACTTGGGAGCCGTTATTCTCATCAAACTCCACGTTACACGTCTCCTCAATAAGTCCCGTGGATTTATTGAGGACACGGTAAGCATGAGAGTTTGTAGCATAACCAACAAATATGCCCTCATGAGCTCTAGCCTCAAATTTAGACAACCGAACACCTTTCTTAAGAATGAAACACTTACACCCGAATACCCGGAAGTACTTGAGGTTGGGCTTGTTACCGGTGAGTATCTCATATTGAGTCTTGTTCAAGCCCTTGCGGAGGTAGAGCCGATTGGATGCATGACACGCGGTGTTGATGGCTTTGGCCCAAAAGTTGTACGGAGACTTGAACTCCGCCATCATGGTCCTTGCCGCATCCATCAATGTCTGGTTCTTCCTTTCCGCAACACCGTTTTGTTGAGGGGTGTATGGTGCGGAATATTGATGCTTGATTCCCTCATCACTAAGAAATTCATCCAAGGTGTAGTTCTTGAACTCGGTGCCGTTGTCACTTCTTATTGTCAAGATCTTTGCATTGTGTTGACGTTGTGCTTCATTTGCAAAGTCAATGATGGTTTGTTGGGTCTCGCTCTTCCTCTTGAAGAAATAAACCCACGTGTACCTTGAGTAGTCATCCACAATCACCAAGCAGTACTTCCTACCTCCAAGACTATCGAAGGATGGAGGCCCAAAGAGATCCATGTGAAGGAGCTTCAAAGGCCTCTTTGAATAAATGATAGTCGTGGGAGGGTGAGCCTTCTCATGTAGCTTTCCTTCGATACAGGCACTGCAAGCACGATCTTTAGCAAAACTAACATTCGTTAGTCCACGGACATGGTCCCCCTTGAGGAGACTTTGCAAAGATCTCATATTGACATGGGCTAAACGGCGATGCCAAAGCCATCCCACATCAACTTTAGCCATTAGGCATGTCGCGGTCTTAGTGGGTCGCTCCGAAAAGTTAATCACATATAGACCGTTCTCGACATGCCCAACAAAGGCTACTTTAAGAGTCTTGCTCCACAAGAGGGCCACGGTATCTATATCAAAGAAAGTGGCAAAGCCCATGATTGCAAGTCGACAAACGGAAAGTAAATTGTATGCAAGGGACTCAACAAGCATGACCTTCTCGATCGTGAGATCATGAGAGATGACCACCTTGCCAAGTCCCAATACCTTAGAAGATGAGGCGTCACCCCACTCGACATTGGTGGGCATAGATGGAACCTTGTGCACGTCCACCACCAAGTCCTTGCTTCCGGTCATATGATTTGTAGCTCCGCTATCAAGCAACCATGATCCACCACCGGAAGCAAACACCTATAAGAGATCAATGCTTGGTTTTAGGTACCCATTTTGTAATGGGTCCTTTGATGTTAGTAACAAGGGTCTTAGGAATCCAAATAGACCATTCAATGTATTCATGAAGAGAACCAACAAATTTGGCATAAACATGCCCATCACTAGCACGGCATAACACATAAGAAGGATTAAAATCGCCGGCTTTGTTGGGAGGGGTGACATTGCCCTTCTTGACATTATTCTTCTTCTTCTCCTCGGGGGCACTCTCTCCCTCCCTCACAAAGGTTTGCATGAGAGGAGGAGGCCGTTTGGTCTTGTCATTCTTCTTCTTGTTCTTGGAGTCGGGGACGTACCCAACCCCTTCCTTGGCCACACCTCCCTTTTGGTTGGTCAAGAGATCGTTGAGGTTCTTCTTGCCTTGTATGCAAGTTGCAAGACCTCTCTCAAGTTGCTCCTTCAACTTAGCATTTTCCTCAACAAGATGTATATGCTCACAACACGGGTTAGTAGCATTTGCATTATCAATTAAAACCATATGAGGAAAAGTTGCTTTCTCCTTAGTTAGCTTCACTTGGAGTTGATCATGAGACTCCTTGAGACTAGCGTGAATACCCTTCAAGGCCTTGTGGGCCTTGTCAAGTATATCAAACTCCTCTTTGAGTCTAGCAAGATCAACCCCGAGTTTGGCCTTCTCAGAATTTAGCACACGAGAAACAACAAGGGCATGATCATAATCTTTCTCTAACTTAGCATGATCTACGTTGTGTGACTCCTCAAGACCCAAATGAAGACCACGCTCTTTCTCAAGAGCATTGGAGGGATCCGAAATCTCATCGGCATAGTCACGACTATGTCCTTCCATCTTAGAGATGGTGTCTTCATGAGCCTCGATCATGTCATTGGCCTCACCAAGTTGTTCCAAGAGAGCAATAAAGTGCTTCTTGGATTTTCCCTTAAGTTTGCCCATAAAGGCCTCAAACTCGTTAGCCTCCACATTAGCTCCCTCAAATTCATTAATGCTATCCGTTTGGGAAGGATGATTAATGATGGTAGTTTTGATGTTGGAGGTTACCTTGTTGGTGGATTTAGCCATGAGGCACTTGGCGGTGATGCTCTCGTTGGGTGAGTTGAAGAGAGACACCCGTGACGTTGTTGCAATGGCAACGGAGGCCATGGCTACCGACTCATCATCTTCATCATCGTCATCGTCCTCATTATACTCTTCTTGCACAACCAAGGCCTTGGGATGAGTCTTCTTGGTGAAGTTGTTCTTGTTGGGGAACGACTTGGCCTTGTCCTTTCGGATGAGTTTGCCACCATTGTCTTCCCTCTTCTCATACGGGCATTCCGCAACGAAATGACTCACGTTGTCGCAATTGTAGCAAGTCCTTACACGTTGCTTGCCCCTTGTACCACTCGAGTTGTTTTTGCTAAAGTTTGGCCTTGAGTTTTTCTTGCTCCAAAATTGCCTTGAAGCAAGTGCCATGTGTTCATGATATGCATACTTCGTATCTTCGGGGTTGCTCTCCTCTTCTTCCTCTTCTTCGTCTTCCACTATGAGCTTGGCCTTCAATGCAAGGTTAGGGTTCTTTGCCCGTTGAGAATGGAGCACCGCATTGTCGGCGGTCTTGTCCAAAATGTTCATGGCCACAAACTCATCCAACACTTCGCTCGAGGTCAAAGTGTGGAAGTCCGGTCTTTGACGAATGATGGAGGACATGGCCTTGTGATAGGGCATCATTGCCTTGAGGAATTTGCGCTTGATCCAATTGTCATCCGTGTCCTTACTCCCGTGATCTCGTAGTGAGACCGCGAGTTTGGTTACTCTCCGATAGAGCTCACGAGGTTCTTCATCTTCCTTCATTGCAAACTCATCGGCCTCATCTTGTACCACTTCATAGTTGGAGCGTTGAATGCTTGCGCTTCCCCGGTAGAGAGACACGACACAATGCCATGCATCTTTGGCCAAGGCGAAAGAACGAAGATGAGGTAGGTCTTCGGGTGGAATAGCATCTTGAATGATGAAGAGAGCATTCTCATTGAATTGATTGTCCGCGGCTTCTCGAGGAGTGAAGTTGCTTGGATCATGTGGATAGAAACCTTCTTCAATGATTCTCCAAAGGTTAGTGTTCACATGATTTAAATGACGTTTAAAGCGGTAAACCCAAGAATCAAAATCCTCATTTTTCACAATCTTAGGGGGAGGACCGGCATGATTCAAATGAGTGGAAGGAACCGGTCCACCATAAACAAGTGGTGATTCCACATGGGCAAAGATGCCGGTGCCATTCTTGCCACTAGAAGAAGGAGCCTTTTCACTACTAGCTTCCCCCTTGTCGGGGATAGCATCCGTCACCTTGTTAGCGGGATCACCCACTTTCAACGGTGCGGTGGATAGTTTAAGCCCCTCAAGAAATTTAGTAAACATACTTTCGACTTCGATCGTCATGGAGGTTTTCAATGTCTCCAAGGCCACATTGAACTCCTCACGAGAGACCGAAGTTCCCCCATCTCCCGTAGACGAGATCGGATTCACACCGGAGTGTTCCTCCACACCGTTTACGGTATCAACCATACTTTTTGGACGGTAAAGTCCTTAATAAAGAGACGAGGCTCTGATACCAATTGAAAGGATCGATATGGTTGACTAGAGGGGGGTGAATAGGCAACTAACAATTTTTTAGCTTTTCTTTAACAAGTTAAAGTTTGCATCAAAATAGGTTGTCTAGAAATGCAACTAGGTGAACAACCTATATGATGCAACGAGGATAGGTACACAAGCAAGCAAGAGATATAAAACAAGTAAGCTAGCTTAAATAAAGGCACGAGATAACCAAGAGTGGAGACGGTGGAGACGAGGATGTGTTGCCGAAGTTCCTTCCCTTTGAGAGGAAGTACGTCTCCGTTGGAGCGGTGTGGAGGCACAATGCTCCCCAAGAAGCCACTAAGGGCCACCGTATTCTCCTCACGCCCTCACACAATGCGAGATGCCGTAATTCCACTATTGGTGCCCTGTGAAGGCGGCTACCGAACCTTTACAAACAAGGATTGGGGCTCTCTCCACAACTTAATTGGAGGCTCCCAACGAAACCACGAAGCGTCACCACAATGGAATATGGCTCCGAGGTGACCTCAACCGTCTAGGGTGCTCAAACACCCAAGAGTAACAAAATCCACACAAGAAAGTATGGGGGAACCAAATATCCTTTGGTGGAAGTGTAGATCTAGGTCTCCTCCTTCAATCCCTAGCAAATCAACAAGTTTGAGTGGCTAGAGAGAGAGATCGGGCAAGAGAGCTTGAAGGGCATCAATGGTGGAGTGAGAGAGGTCAAAGGTGGGTGTGGTAGGTGGGAGAAGCTCCCTTATATAGTCACCCTCAATTTCCAACCATTACTGTGATTTTAGCACTGCAGCGGTACAACCGGTCCTCGTCCCGGTACAACCGGGACTCACGGTGTATCAGTAGAACCCTACCAAGCGGTACAACCGGACCAGGGGGCGGTAGTACCGGCTAAGAAAAATAACCGGACTAACCGCCTGGCCACCGCACAAACACCACATCAAAACAGGAGCTTGACCGGTACTTGGGCAGTGCCTGGCCGGAACAACCGTATGGCCTTGAGCTCTTGGGTGGCTAAGTCCTGAGCGGAAGAACCGCTCGGACCACCGGTGGTACCGGTCATCGTGGAACGACCGGACCAACCGGGCCACTACCGCCCAAGAACCGCATCAAACCAGAAGCGAGAGCGGTACTGGAGCGGTGCATGGACGGAACCACCGCCCCAACTGTTGCAGAGCATGGTGGCGGTACCGCCGCCCGGAGGCAGCGGTACAACCGCTCGAGCACAGCTGGTGAGCGACAAGACCCAGCGGTACAACCGCTCCAGAGAGCGGTACAACCGCTGGGCAGAAACAATGAGCATAAAAGAAAAGAGGGGAAGAGGCAAGGAAAACTCTCTCTCTCACACACACCTGAGGAAGGCAAAGAGAGGGTGAGAAAAGTGTACGTGAACTGATTCCCCCAGAGCTTCCTAATGAGGATTCCCTCTTGATAGTACGGGTACTCTACGACCAAAGAAAATAAAACCGTAGAGGACACGTCTTCGATCTTTTCCTTCGAGAGGTAATAGCAATCCGATGTAAGCCTAAGCATCGAGAACCTGAAACATAAAGCACACGTTTAGACCATCAAGAGTTGTCATCATCATCCAAAACATAAAGTCGAGAAATGCCGTTTCACAAGTGAGATATGATGATTGGGGTGAGTACTCAACACGAATACAGATCAAAGAGTGCTATAGGCTACATTTAACATTAAGATGGCTTTTCAAAATTATTTGATTAATGGACTAGTAACATAATGATACATTTAAGTTGGCTTTCCCTTTTTTTTTGCGAATATAAGATGGCTTTCCAATAGTACAGTTCTTGAATTCTTGTTTGCACTTCTAGCACACACTTGTACATGCCTCCAAATATTGGCATCGATAGTAAATTTTGATGCAACCTGTGTTGTATGGAGTGTACGTTATCCAAATAGTTCGAACTTCGAATGTTCAGTTAGCCAAGCGCTTTGGTTCTGAAGAATCCTGCATTTGATGGCAGAGTAAGACCATCATCTCTTTATGGATTGCATGAGAGTCGATGTTGCTAGTAGGTCCATCCTGTTTTCTCTTCACGCGACGATGACACCATTGTTATCATTGGAACCCAGTGCGTTTTTCTGTTTTCTGTCAAGGATCCTTTTCAGCATATTTTGAGTCTGCCACATGATCTATCCGTTTTAACTTTAATCATGATATCTTTCATCCGAAAATAAAAATAAAATGTACTACTACATGCTAGTATACCAGATTTGATTACAAGAAGGCATGAATGAATATGATAAAATAGCAGCAGACATAAGGTAGCTGCAACTGAACAATTTCAGGCTAACTGAAGAGTTTGCACATACAGCAACTTCACTACGGTTGTGAGAGTGTAGAACCCGTCGTCCCGTTGGGTTATGATGAGCATGAACCATCACGCTCATGAATCCAAAGTGTTTAATCAAGCATTGTGCTACACACATGCTTTTGCCGGTTAGTTTGTCTTGGGCCTACCGAAACAATTTGAAGCAAATGATTTGTATTCCATTCATGAGAAATTCATTACAGTACATCATAGGAGTGCATGATCTAGGACTCCCGAGATTTACATTCAGACGGTGGTACGTCTTGACTGGCTAGCTACATCTTGACACTGACAGTGCCTTCCATGACCAAAAAACTTGCAAGAAGACATCTTCAGGTCCCTAATTCCTTCGTGTATACAAGGAAACTACTGGGTACTGGCATCCGCTCCTAGAACTTCTTCAGTAGCGGAAGACTTCGCGGCCGTCTTGTCCTCACTGGGTGAGCGGCATGATCTTGACGTCGCCCACGGCGACGCGCACGGCTCGAGATGGATCGTCGGGAGGGTAGTTGCCGTTGTACAGCACATCGATGTAGCCATCCTCTGCGTCGGAGACGGCGACGGCGTTGAGCGAGAAGACGAGGCGCTCCCCCGTCGGCAGGTTCGCCAGCAGGGTGCGCACCTTCACTGGCGTGCCCTTCTTCACCGAGATGGACGAACGGCGCGGCGGGATCGGTGCGGATGACGTCTTCTTGGTGTACTCTGCTTCCGATGTGCTCGAACTCGAACTGGGTGGCTTCATGGCGGCAGCCGGCGCGCGCGGGATCGGCGCGGACTGGCATGGTGACGGAGGAGGGGCAGAGGGCTTCTTGGGAATTGCTCCGGTTGCAACCTTCACGGCGGACGCGGTCGGGATCAGCGGGTCTCGGCGCGGCGGGGCAGTGCGCCTCTCCTCAGCCTCTCCGATGTCCATGTAGTCGATCTTCTTGGAGGCCGGCTTGGGTGTTGCGAGCGGGGACAGCGCAGGCCGGTGCGGCGGCAGCGGCCGGGTGGAGCACTTCTTTGCAACTTCGTCCCTTGTCGGGCTGGCGAGCTCCATGGTGGCGGCGCCTGGCGACACGGACGGGATCAGCACCACCGATCTACGAGGCGGCGGCTGCACGGCAGGGGGCTTCATTGCAACTCTCCCTTTCGCGGCCACGGCGAGCTTCCGGCGTCGCTCGAGCTCGCGGCGGACCTCAAGCATGCCGGAAGACGGGCGCTTCTTCCACATAGACGTCGACATGGCGATGGGGCTGTGGAGGAAGGGGAGGAGGCGAGGGGCGAGAAGGAAACGCCGGAAAGAGGGGCGGGGCTAGGGTTATGTCAAGCGCGTGGCGGTGGGAGGTCGCCGTGTTGGCGTCGGAGCCGGATTGCCGGAAGCGTGGGAACCAAGCAGTGCCAATGTACTAATCAGTTGGCGGGGAAGATGGATTGACAGATTAGATATTTGAAATCTGGATCGGACGGTGTAGGTCGCTTCTTGGCCTGATTAGCAGCGTGATTAAATCATCCAGGTCGTCGGAAGTGGAAATCCCACCGCGTTGAAGTCCCGAATCCGGAATCCGACGCGAGGTAGGAGCCCAGGTGGCCAGGTGAACTAGGAAGCTGGAAAACCAGAGGAAAGCTCCCGATCTCGCCGACGGACGACAGGGCTGTTTCTCGCCCAATGCGAGACTTAACTCGGTCTGTGTGGTAATGAGCCGGCCCAGTATTTTAGCAATTTGCGTGAGTTTTTTAATATGTGATTTCCATTATCGATTTTTCAATGTTTGCATTGGTTTTCCTCAGGTTTTTTCTCTTTCTTTCTTTTTCTTCATCTTTCATTGTTTCTTTCTTCGGCTTCCACCAGTTTTTTTTTCAGCACAGGATATTTCATGTATACATCAGGAATATTTTTATGCATGTTTAATTATGTTTAAATACATGATTAATCTTTTCTCAAATACTACCACCGTAAAGAAATAGTATATAACAGCATTTAGATCACTAAAGTAGTGATCTTAATGCTCTTAGATTTCTTTACGGAGGGAGTATATATTTTGATGCCTACCTTTTTAATACACATTATACATTTTCGTATACATCTGAAACATTATTTATATAGTCCGTACATGTTTAACATATTTTTTAGAATTCATTTTTTTGAATATATTTTTTAATATGTGTTAACCATTTTTTAAATACAGGATGAAACATTTTTCTGAATGGTACGAAATATTTTTCTGAATGGTACAAACATTTTCCTTAAACTATGTGAACATTTTTGTACATTGTATAAACATTTTTGTTAATTTCATGAACATATTTTTAAAATGTTTGAAGTTTTTAATGGTAGAAAATAATTTATTAATCACACTAACAATTTGTACAAACTATAAGATTCTTTAAGTTTTAAATTACATTTTTATGAAATGTATGAACATTTTTTAAATGTCACAATGTTTTTTCAAATGATATCATATTTTTTAGTTATGCTAAAAATACATTGCATTAACACTTTTCAAATTCATGGTTTTTAATTTATTTTAAGTAAATCTAAGTTTTGAAATATATGTAATCTTAATGTTCTTAAAAATATGAAAAAAAAACAAAAAACACATAAAAAACAAATGAAAAAACAGAGAAGAAAAATAAACTAGGCTGTCGGAAGCTACTTCGACCGGCCCATTAGTAGTGACTCCTAAGGCGAGACAAGCTTGTGTATCGCCATAAGCGAGACAAAGTCGGGCTCGCCGACGTGTTGGGTCCAAGGTTTTGGATTTCGGTCAGTCCTATTTGAATTTTTGGTTCGTTCTAGCCTTCGGCCTAGTCTACACTTCCCATCAGATGGTGTAAAAGGCCCATACAAAGCTCCCATACCTTATTTTCAGTTTCACCTATGTTTCCTCCTTGAGTGGAGGTGTCTTCCACGTGCTAGATGTGCTCGCGCCACCACGGCGAGGGGCACCAGGACGACCACAGGGTCAAAGGCCTGGGGACGCAGCCTGCGAGGCAAAAAGGCTCAATGGCCCTTGTGTGTCCTCTCCGCTAGTTGGGCCATGCTTGTTCGGGCGGCCAAAACGAGACCTTACGTGCCTAGCGGGGCGATTGATGATTCGGAGATGAGTACTGGCGTGAGAATTCTGCTAATTGAACTATTTGGAATTTGTAATGTATTTTCTCTATGAATGGTAGATTTTTATTAATTCAAAATATAGCATTAAGTGAATGCAAATACACAGTCAATACCAAAGCACCCACACACACAAAACTACACCGGCAACTAGCATAGTCATACATGATCGAAGTTATGCCATGGTGAATTAAAAAGAAAAGAATCGATCAAAACAATGATCAACAAGCTACAATAGTGACCATATCCGTGCCAACCATATCTTAAAATCACAATTACAATTCTTCAACAGCAATGCGTTCGGGAAGGGAACGACGCTCAAGCACCACTGTCGCCTAATCCAACCACCGAATGCGAGATCATGGGTTTTCACCGTGAAAAACAAGTTCGAGCAAATCTGAGCAATGCATTCAACAAAATAATGACACAAAAAACATCGTCATTGCCAGATATAATCAAATAGGGTCAGATATTGGATTTTCACCCTGTAGCTCGAGGCCAGTACTTGAGAAGTACCAACAAATCAAAGTCATCATGTACTAAACCGAGTTACTGATTGGAGTTTAAGCAACTTCGGATTCCTGATTCCGTGCATTTCTAGATTGCTCTATTGCCAAAATTGTGTCTCTTCGTGTAGTCTGCTTAATTGGAGTTATTTCTGTGTGTATAAGCAACTAATGGGTCATTTTCCTTTCAATTTCATTGTGCTATATTTCATTGTTGCTTGAGTTCAAAATTTGCATGTTTCTGTTCAAATTTTTCTCATTTTTTGTTTAAAAAAATATCTAATTCTTGATTGTGCTTTTTGTTCGAGATTTTCTGAGAAAATCCCAAGAGGCCGAATTTCACCCATTTCATGGGTCAGTAAAATTTGCAAAGCGACTAGAAACAAACAAACATCTATTCTTTGATTGCAACTTCGGTGTGAGCAGTTGGAACTCAATCAATATCCATTGGGACAATGCATTAGGCTAGTCATATTGGGAGTAACTGTAAGTGCATCTAGTGCCACCCCTAGTTGGTTTTGGAGTATTGACGACAAACCTAGTTGAGGGACTAATGTGTTTGTGAGAATTGCAGGAAAACACAGGTAGAAGTCCCTCATTGATTCGGTTTACTACCAGAGATGACCCCTAAAAATGTATGAAGACATTGAAGACAAAGGTGGTATATGAAGATATTCACATTGAAGACTATGACAAAAGAAGACACGTTATGAAGCCTATGGAGCTCGAAGACTTAGATCTTTCGTAGTTCCTTTTATTTTGTGTTGAGTCATAGGAACCACCGTACTGTTAAGTGGGGTCCAGGAGAACCAGTCAGAATGACTTAAGTGATGCCTAAATCAAAAACCTATGTCTTCGAGCGAAGACAATGAGAGCAAATCTTGCCCAGAGCCGGACAAGTCAGCTTTGCTTGTAGCCCAAGTAAAGTTGCCATGAGAGTTCGAAATCTGACCGTTGAGACACGTGTCGGTTCCTTAGTGACCCAGGGTCATTTCGGACAAATCAGGTCGGGTTGCCAAGTGGCTATAAATAGCCCACCCCCACAACCATAAACGGTTGGCTGCTCAGATTTCAGTGCACGGCTTTTGTAGTTTGAGAGCAACCCACCTCGAAGCCTTTGAGAGAAAATTCCTAGTGAGGAGAAAAGCCCTAACCAACCAGTGCCAGAGTAAATTGGGCATCACTTAAGTCTTCGTGTCTGAGTGATCTGAAGACTTATTACACTTGAGGACTGTGCATCCTCCAGACGGTTAGGCGTCGCGTTCTGAGCATCCAAGAGACATTGTGGATTGCCAGTGAACGAAGTCTGTGAAGGTTTGGAAGTTGCCTGAAGACTTACCGCGAGTGATTGGACGAGGTCTGTGTGACCTTAGTTCAAGGAGAATACGGTGAGGACTGGGTGTCCTGGACTAAGTGTCCTTGACTGGGTGTCCGGGACTGTGTGTCCTAAGGTTTAAATACCTAGCCGCTCCAACCAGACGTACAGTTGTCACATCAACTGGAACTGGTCCAACATATCATTGTCTTCAACGAGTCACTGGTTTCATCTTCACTTCCTTTGACTTACTGTTATTCATTGTGAAGTCATTGCATGCTTTCTTTATCATTTGTCTTCACAACGTGAATCCATGATCTGTTTGGCTTCATAACTTCTTCCTACTTGATCCTTATTACACTGAAGCTGTTTGTCACTGTGCTTTCACTCTATTGAATACATGACTATGGCTGGCCTAGTGTAATCTAACTTCCGCTGCATAGTAATAGGCATAATCTTCACTGTTTGTCTTCATAACTCCCAAGTTTTGAAGACTTTCTTAAAAATCGCCTATTCACCCCCCCTCTAGTCGATATAACGCACTTTCAATTGGTATCAGAGCAAGGTGCTCCCTTGTTCTGTGTGATTCGATTTAACCACCTGGAGTTTTAGCTATGTCGACTGCAGGGATAATCAAAGTCTCCGCTGCTTGCCCCGTCTTCGATGGAACTGAATATCCCTACTGGAAGAATAAGATGCGCATGCATCTTGAAGCCATTGATGTCGACCTATGGTATGTCGTCGAGAACGGCGTTCCCAAGGCTGGAGAAGGTGTCACTGCTGCTGATGTCAAGAAATTCATTCAACTGGACTCTACTACCAAGAATATCATCTGTGGTCATCTGACCAAAGGACAGTATGGCCGTGTGAGTGCCTTGAAGACATCCAAACTAGTCTGGGACTGGCTCTCCAAAGTTAATGAAGGCATCTCAACCCAGAGAGATCAAAGAATCAGTGTCCTTCGCAATCTCTTCAACCGCTTCAAGCGAAATGACAATGAGAATGTCCAGCACACATTTGACAGACTCACTGACATCAACAACGAGCTTTAAGCCCTCGGCGCCACTGAGATCACCAAACATGAAATCGTCAAGACGCTGCTGAGATCACTTGATAGTTCGTTTGACATCCTGGCCCTGATGATTCAAGAACGTCCTGATTTCAAGACACTCGATCCGTCTGACATACTTGAGAGGCTCAGCACACATGAGTTTCAGCTTTTTGAGAAAAGAGATATCTACGGTCCAAACTATGGGCGAACTCGCGCCTTGAAGGCAAAAGCTGTCTCCTCATCTGAAGAAGAATCTGACTGCAGTTCTGATGATCCTGAAGACATTGGAAGAGAACTTGCAATGCTAGTGAAGAAGTTCCAAAAATTCACCAAGAAGAAAGGCTTCAGAAAATCTTCACGATCAAGCTCAAGGAATGATGAAGCTTCTGCTCATGACTACAAGAAGAAAACATGTCACAAGTGCAAGAAAACTGGGCACTTCATCTCTGAGTGTCCACAGTGGGACATTGAGAACAGAAGGAAGAAGAAGAGCAAGGAATATGATTCTGACGACAAGAAGAAGAAGAAATACTCAAAGTCTTCTTCCAAGTCTTCATCAAAGTCTTCATCACACAAGAAGAGCTCATCTGGCAAGGCACGTGCGTTTGTTGGAAAGGAGATGGATTTAGAGGAGGAGTCCGCATCTGAAGAGGCAGAGGTGGAGTCTGAGGAGGAGTCTGATTCTGGCATTGCGAGTCTGGCTACAGCATACGTCGCCAAGTCCATCTTCAACACTGAAGATAATGACTGCATCACCGACACCGACGCAAATGACAAGAACGACTTCACTCCTACCTACTGCTTCATGGCACGCGGTGCCAAGGTAAACACACGCACTACTCGCTATGAAACATCTAGTGACGATGACTCTGAATGTGATTCAAAACCTAGCTACAAAACACTTGCTAAAATTGCAACTGAACAACAGAAAGCTATGGAACATATTCAAAAACTGTTAGACAGAAGCGATGATCTGTTGGGTGCTGAAATGACTCGATCTGAATCCTTAATTGAAGACATAAAAAACCTTCACGTTAAGTATCAGGAACTTGAAGATCGTCATGATACTCTCTCAACAACTCATGAAAAGCTTTCCTATGATTATCTTCAAAGGAAGCAAGAACTTGAGAAATTGAGGGTGGCTCATGAAGATCTTCAAAAGGAAAACGAGTCACTTCGCTCTGAACAGACCAGTCCCGCTCAGGAAGGATTTGAACCACCATGTCTTAAATGCATTGAGCGTGATAATGCTAATTCTGTTGCTGAATGTTCCACTGCTACTGCTGTTGCAATATCTTCAACTGTTGACGTGGTAACTAACCCCTCTGCTGAGGATACCACTGCTATTGCTAATGAGAATGCTATGTTGAAGACATTGCTTGAAACAGGGATGTACAAAAGTCTCAAAGGACATCAGACACTATGTGATGTCCTCAAGAAGCAGATCCTGAATCGAAACCCTAGGAAAGAGGGTGTTGGATTTGTGAGGAAAATCAATGCAGATGGCTCTTACTGGAAACCTGAGCAGTACCCCAAAACCACATGGGTTGCTGCAAAGGAACTTTCAGCAGATCCATCCAACTTATCTGGCTTCACTTGTGCTAACCCCATTATCATTGATGAATCCTTTGATGCAAACTATAAACTGTTTAAGAATCAAAATGGTGAAGTGTTTGCCAGGTACATTGGTACTAACTGCAGGAATGGACCGCCTATGAAGAAGATCTGGGTTCCGAAAAGGTGTCTGAAAAATCTTCCTGTGAATGTCTTCATAACACCTCACTTAAAGAAGACAAACCTCAGACCGAAGGCTTCATATGGTCCAAAGGCTTCATACAAACAGAGGACTCACCTGAGTCGCACTAACGCAAATATTTTGCAGGGAAACTATACTCAGGCATATGAATATGAGAGCGGTTCATCGAATCGTGTTTATGTGACCAAAAATTATTCTGCTTATTCCTATGAGTATTATTGTCCACCTGCTAGACTGTTTGCTAAGGCTTCAAAGCCAAAATTCTCAGATGCTGCACTTAGACTTATTGCTTCTAAGCCACCCTTGAAGATGTGGGTGGTTAAGAAAGCTTAACTCTCTTTTGCAGGGAAAGGTCTCCAGTAGAAAAAACAAAATCTTCTGAGCTATTGCTGGGGACCTTAAAAATCTTGTAGGGCGCAAGATAAAATGCCCGAATGGCATCATTATGTACTTTGCTCCTGAATCGCATGCTACTCTCCCTATTAGTCCTAATCTGGATCTAAGTTTTCATAACCCACTGGTTCGTCAAATGTTTATGCTTCACAATTCTCTTCGTGAAGCCTATCCCCCTAACTACACTGTAGGGTACGACACCAGCGACTTCAAAGTCTTCAGAATGGATTATTGACAGTGGGTGTACAAATCACATGACTGGCAGAAGAAGCCTTCTTATGGACTCAACTTTACGTCCATCCGACAAGAGCCACATCACATTTGCTGACACTGGTAAAAGTAAGGTATTGGGTCTAGGTAGAGTTGCAATCTCAAAGGATCAACACATGGATAAAGTCATGCTTGTTGAATCCCTTGGCTTCAACTTAATGTCTGTCTCAATGCTTTGCGATTTGAATATGATTGTAAGTTGGGTAACGCCAGGGTTTTCCCAGTCACGACGTTGTAAAACGACGGCCAGTGAATTGTAATACGACTCACTATAGGGCGAATTCGAGCTCGGTACCCGGGGATCCTCTAGAGTCGACCTGCAGGCATGCAAGCTTCAGAATGCTGGTTTTGGCATCGAAGGCTTGGGCATGCTGGCATGAGGAACCTCCACACCCTTGCGAAGAAAAAGCACGTCATAGGCATCGAGGGCGTCAAGTTCAAGAAAGATCATTTATGCGGTGCCTGTGAAGCAGGGAAGATGACAAGGGCAAAACATCCTTCGAAGACAATCATGACTACTACACAACCGTTCGAACTGCTCCACATGGATCTTTTCGGTCCCACTCACTACTCAACTTTTACTACTACTGCTTGCCTCTATGGCTTCGTCATTGTTGATGATTACTCTAGATATACTTGGGTACACATAATCCTTTACAAGACTGAAGTGCAGGATGTCTTCAGACGCTTCGCAAATCGAGCTATGAACAATTTTGGCGCCAAGATAAAGCACATCAGAAGTGACAATGCCACTGAATTCAAGAACACTGGCCTTGATACATATCTGGATACCTTGGGCATCACACATGAATTCTCAGCTCCATACACGCCACAGCAGAATGGCGTCGTCGAACGCAAGAACAGAACACTCATTGAGATGGCCAGAACAATGCTAGATGAATACAAGACTCCAATAAAGTTCTGGACTGAAGCCATTGATACTGCATGCCATACAATCAATCGTGTTTATCTTCACAAGCTTCTGAACAAGACATCTTATGAACTCCTAACAGGCAAGAAGCCAAATGTCAGTTACTTCAGAGTATTTGGCGCAAAATGCTGGATCAAGGACCCACACCACACCTCAAAGTTTGCACCAAAAGCACATGAGGGCTTCATGCTTGGATATGGAAAGGATTCACACTCCTACAGAGTCTTCAATCTCTTCCATCACAAAGTGGTCGAAACAATGGATGTATGGTTTGATGAAACAAATGGTTCACAAAGAGAGCAATTGCCAAATGTGCTAGATGAAGTCCCAGCTAGTGAATCAATCAAGCTTATGGGAACTGGAGAGATTATGCTTCTGAAGCTCATCCTGAAGAAGAACTCATCATCTCAGCACCTGATCAACATGAAGACAATGCTCAGCATGAAGACATTCCTCCAAACAACAACGCAGATCAGCAAGAGCAAAGTCTTCGCCTTATACATCCTCGTGTTGCAAATGAAGTACAGATTGACAGAATACTGGATAGCATCAATGCACCTGGTCCACTCACTCGTTCAAGGGCAACTCAGCTAGCAAACTTCTGTGGGCATTTCGCATTCGTCTCAATATCAGAACCCAAGAAAGTTGAAGAAGCCTTCATGGAATCTGAATGGATTCAAGCTATGCAAGAAGAGCTTCAACAGTTTGAGCTGAATAATGTATGGGAACTGATTAAGCGTCCTGATCCACGGAAGCACAACATAATAGGCACCAAATGGATATACCGCAACAAGCAAGATGAGCATGGTCAAGTTATCAGAAACAAAGCTCGGCTCGTTGCTCAAGGATATACTCAAGTGGAGGGCATTAACTTCGATGAAACATTTGCTCCTGTGGCTAGGCTTGAAGCCATACGCATACTGCTGGCCTATGCAAATCATCATAACATACTTCTATATCAAATGGATGTGAAAAGTGCCTTTCTCAATGGCAATATTGAAGAAGAAGTGTATGTTGCACAACCACCTGGCTTTGAAAATCCAAAACATCCTGATATGGTATACAAGCTCAACAAGGCACTGTATGGCCTCAAAGAAGCCCCGAGGGCCTGGTATGATACACTCAAGTACTTTCTGAAGAGCAAAGGCTTCATACCTGGTTCCCTGGATCCCACTCTTTTCACGAAGACATACGATGGTGAACTGTTTGTGTGCCAAATATATGTGGATGACATTATCTTCGGCTGCACCAATCAGAAGTATAGTGAAGAGTTTGATATATGATGCAAGAGCAATATCAGATGTCCATGATGGGGGAGCTGAAGTTCTTTCTTGGTCTTCAAATCCGACAACAGCGCAATGGCATCTTCATATCTCAAGAGAAGTATCTCAAAGATTGCCTGAAGAAATTCGGTATGCAAGACTGCAAAGGCTTCACAACACCGATGCCAGCCAAACATCATCTAGGTCCTGACGACAATGGTAAAGAGTTCGATCAAAAGGTATACCGCTCCATGATTGGGTCTTTGCTTTATTTATGTGCATCTAGGCCAGATATCATGCTTAGTGTTTGCATGTGTGCTCGATTTCAAGCGGCACCAAAGGAGTCGCATCACTTAGCTGTGAAGCGAATTCTTCGATATTTGGCTCACACCCCAACTCTAGGATTATGGTATCCAAAGGGCTCAGAGTTTGATTTGGTTGGATTTTCGGATGCTGATTATGCTGGTGACAAAGTTGATCGCAAGTCTACATCAGGCACATGTCACTTTCTGGGACGATCACTTGTATGTTGGTCTTCAAAGAAGCAGAACTGTGTATCTCTATCCACTGCTGAATCTGAATACATTACTGCTGGATCTTGCTGCGCTCAGCTTCTGTGGATGAAGCAAACACTCAAGGATTATGGCATTCATCTGAAGCAAGTGCCACTTTACTGCGACAACGAAAGCGCCATCAAGATTGCCAACAACCCAGTTCAGCACTCGAAGACAAAGCACATTGAAATTCGTCATCACTTTCTCAGAGATCATGTTGTGAAGGAAGACATTGATATCATACACGTCAACACTGAAGAGCAATTGGCAGATATCTTCACCAAGCCCTTGGATGAGAAGAGGTTTTGCAAGTTACGGTGTGAGCTAAATATCTTGGAATCCTCAAATGTCCTGTGATCAGGCACACATCCTAACACTTATGCATATTGATGATTTAGATGTGCAACACACGAAGTAACGTATATCTTCAATCAATGAAGACATACATTCTAAGTGTGAATACATTAATGTGGAATTTGACTTCAGAGCGCCATGATAATTGTGCGCCGTATCTGGGTCTAATACTTCCTATACGGTGGGTAACGCCACCACCAAACGTTCTATTTTGAAGTGTTTCACTCATGGCGTTACCTCGTAATGTCTTCACATTTGGTTTGGCTTCAATCTCAATATGTCTTCATGATTATCTTCATTGCGTTGATTATATAGATATATATATATGTACTGGTGTTCTGTCCTCTACAGCATTCACTTATAGCTATGTCTTCTTATTTGAATATTTTGAACTAAGTGAATGTGATCGGACCCTTACCTCTCTATGCTTTCTATCTCAAACTCTATCTCTCCAAGTCATATGCATTCTGTTGAAACTGTCGAATGTCTTCACTGTGTCCTTGTCAGCTGAAGACACAGAGACAACCATAAAAGTCCGTTTTTAATGCTCATTCCTCCACATAAGATCCGGAGAAGTAGGAACGACCGCCCGACAATTTAGGCGAGCGTGGGACGCGGAACTGCCCCCAAAATACCGCATGATGGCCACGTGCTGTTCAGATGCGAATCGCCAGGGGCACCTGAGTAATAGCACAATGCCGCCTCTGAGTCTATAAATTCACACTTACCGCAGTCATTATCTCCTTCTTCCACCCTCGCACGAACCCTAGCGCCACCGCTAGCTCTCGACGACGAAGCGCTTCACTGCCGCAACCTCTCCGACGCCGTTTTTCACGCCGACAGCGGACATCGCTCTCTCCGCCGTCACCGTAGGTGTCTTCCGTCGCCAAGTTAGGGCACAAAGGATCGAACTTCTCGGCCTCAACTCCCACTTCGTCTAGCAGTTCCAAGTGTGGTAAATAAAACCTCTTTTTACAGCCTCTCTTGATCCTATAGTTCAGTCACTTTCTGCCATAAGAAGTTTCTGCTCTCACAAGTTACATCTCTCTCAGTCTGCATCTCATAACCTACCTAGATATTCACTTGTGCATTACGAAGTAGTTCGATTCCTCACTTGTACTGATCTGTGGGTTCGTACAAATCTGGAACCAACTTCTTATCTATGAGTGAATGTCTTCGCACGATGAGGTCAATGTCTTCTAAACCAATTTATCTTCAAAACCTTCTGAGAATGCATATGACCTCTTCCCCTTCCCTCGCACCTTAATGCTGTCACAGGTACTTGTCCGTGGGAGAATCCTTTGGTTCTCATAGTCTGCATTCATTTGCAGAGTACTTGCAGCATCACATCAACTCTCCTGAAGCCAGTTCTTGTTGGTCAAGCAAAAGGAAGCCTTTGAAGACTTTGAACATCTTGAAGCCTTCCAAGTTAAGATTCATGGCTTCAGAAATAGCAGCAAGGAAGGGAGGCAGACAGAGACGTGGTGAAACGTCCAAAGATCTGCCTGATGAATTGGCAGAGATGTACAAAACTGATCCTGAAGAAAGCTATGGTCAGCGCAAGATACGAATCCAATGGATTCGAAGATATTGGGCAGAGCAATGGTTTCAATACCGCTTCGTCACTCAGGAGTATGCCGAAAAGTGCGCCATCAAGAGACCGTGGGGAGACGTATTATACAAAAATCTCGTACCCAGGTCCAGAGACGAAGCCATTGCTCAAGGCTTCTATCCATGCATGGTGAGAGGACCACAGCCAGCTGAAGCACATCCGTCATCACTTCTCTGGTGTCGCGATGACAATCTGTTCAAGCGCAACTTCCAATTTGCTCAGAACTCTGCAAAGCAAAACAAGAAGAAGCTGGGATTAGACTTCAACCCTGGTCCCTCTGAACCAAGGGCAGATGGCACACGCGACGCCGATCTCAATATCATCGGGCCGTATGCCAATCTTGCAGGCCTCATCACCCGCATCCTAGTCCAAGGGACTGCCGTGAATGACCCTCTAGCAGATACTGAGTCTGATGACGCCCCTGCTGCGCCGAAGCCAAAGCAGAAGAAGCCAAAAGCTTCAAAGCCAGCCGCTTCTCCCAAAATCTCAAGAGCGAAGCCATTGGCAACTGCACCTCCTGAAGCCAGTGTGCAGTCTGAAGACTTATCACGAGTCTCCAAGCCCCAAGAAGCCAAGAAGCCTCAGCCACACACAGGCAAAGAGCTCACAGCTGCTGCCATTCTGCGCTGCGAAACCATTGATCTATCAAGCGATGAAGATCTTGGAGATGACGCTCTTGAGCAGCTCATCAAGAGCAAGGAGGAGGCTGAAATCTTCAACAATCTGCCTCTGTTTGATGTCGCCATCATCCACAACTTCATCGATGAATGGTTTGCCTCACCGGACATCAGCTTCGACGATCTGCAGCTGCCCATAGGCCTCAGCGTTGCCTTTCAAGGCGCAATTGCTTCAGAACTTGCAATAGCCTAGCGCATTGTTGAACTGAAGCAGAAAATTGATTTTGAAAAGGCTCAGTTCAAGAAGCACGTGGCCAAGCTCAGCGTGCAAGAAGTGAAAAACTTCAAGATCATGTTGCATGAGCTGAAAGAGAACTTTCTGAAGATGCGTGCCGAAGCTCAAGGCTCGCGAGAGCGCATGAAGACTCTGGCTGATCGCTGCGTGCAGTCCTACAATGAGGCCGAAAAGCGCAAGGCACTTGGGCGTCCCGGCATTGACCCCAGGGTGGCCGCGAAGAAGAAAAAGAAGCCTGCTGTGCCTGAACCAGAGGCGCCAAGGTCAGAAACTGCTCCGATTGTCTTCCCCGCTGCAACGACTGGCTCGAAGCCAAAGAGTCGATCAACCGCCTCAGAACTCAAGAAGACACGGACTGCAGAGGCTGAAGCTAGGAAGAGGAAACACTCTGAAGCCTCTCCTTCTGACCCCACCATCAAGAAGCGTAAGACCAAGAAATCTCGGGCTGCTCCCACAGAGCCCTTGATAGTTGAACCCCTCTCCGTCCGCTATCCTGACGCAGATCGTCAGTTAACAGTGCATGAGCCTGCTTTCATAGAGGCTCCGCACGCTGAAGACATTCTAGCAGCCGACCCCAACGCTGCTGAAGACATTGGTCTCCAAGACAATGTCCAAGGTGATGCAGCCCTTCCTAAGCTTGAGACAAGCGAACTGATCAGCATTGGTTGTCCATTGACGCCAATCACACAAGATGCATCGTGGGCAGATCGCCCACAGGAGGAAGATAATGAGCCACAGCCCACTGCAACTCCACAGGCGTCGCCTACATTCCGTAGGATTCGCAAAGGGCCAAGGGCTCAGGCTGCTGACGACATTCCGGCTGCATCAGCCGAAGAGCATGCAGAAATACCACAAGCTCCAACTCCCCCGCACCAACAAGAAGCAGTTCTCCAGGAGAACGTGCCTGAGTTCATCCCTCCCACTACACGTGTGGAGGCTGCAAATGTTGAGGCTGCCACAAACAACGCCGAAGCAAATGTGGAGCCCTCCCCAACAACAGCTTCAGAAGACAATGAAGCTACTGCTCCTGAATCTTCTGTGCCTGAGTCTGCTGCCGGTCCCCAATTCAATTATCATGTTGCGCACAGGCCCCAGGTCCAGAAGCCGATCCCGCGACTGCCAAGGTTCCCAGGTCCTGCATCAGCTCCTGGATCCTTCAACATCAACAGCTTCAGGGCAGACAACACGTTTTTCAACAGCTCCAAGAACCCTTATTCAAGGGAACGGATTGTATCAGATAGGTTCTGGAGCTATCAACAACGCAGCTATTATTCATGCATCCTATACAACCAAGGCCGCATCTTTCCTCACAAGCGCCTTGAGGTTGAAGCTGTTGCTGGCCTGCCTAGCCTGGAAGACGCACTGGATTGCTTCAAGCAAGTGGGTCTGCTGCCGTTTATCACCGATGAAGAGCACTGGAATGAAGAGCTTCTGCTCCAGTTCTATGCCACCCTGCATATCAAAGGCTACAACAGAGATCCGAAGACTTGGGTCCTGGAGTGGATGACCGGCAATGTCCATCATGAAGCCAATGCTTTCGATATCATTGAGCTTACCGGCCTTCCCACTCCTGGCGAATTCTTTGAAGAAGGCTGCCAACCCCATGCTGAAGCAATTGAGAGCATATTTCAGTGTCCTGAGCCAAATATGAGTCAGATGCTCTCAATGATGAAGCCATTGCCTCAGGATGCACCCTATCCAACTGAGTTTTTCATTGAAGACTTAGAGTACCTGCCCAGAACCATATATCACATCGTCAGGCGGACTCTATGGCCCATTAAGGGGCACTCTCCATATGCCAAGGTTGAAGGTGCAATGAAGACTCTCATCTTCTGTATTCTGCATGGCAAATGCTTCAACGCACAGGATCTCTTTATACGCCAACTTGCAGCATCCGGCTCAGATCTCTTTGGTTTGAAGTTTTATGCTCCTTGGGTTATGAGGCTGATCAAGATTCACTCTGCAACTTCACATCAGCCCTCAGCCCGCAACTATCGGATCTTCTTGCCAGATGTGGACACCTCTGCTGAAGCAATATACCCTGAGCCTGCCAAGTAACCAATAAGTCTTCAAAATGCCGAACACCAGAGCTTCACTCAGAATGTCGAAGGTGTTGAAGCCATCTCAAGAGTCTATCCGATGGCTGGCACTACACGTGCACCAGCATCAACTGAAGCCACAGATAGCACAAACGCTCCAAGACCCAAGAAGCGTGCTCGTGTCCTCACTGACCGAGAGCTTCTTGTGGCCCTTCACCAAAAGCAAGATAGGCATCACGACTGGCTGAAACGTCAGATGAAGAGCCTCTTGGTGGATGTCAATCGTCTTCGAAACCTGGCCACCAAGAATGCCTTCGTTACGCATGAGACTTGCTGTCGTACGTGGAAAGGGCTCTCAATGATCTGCACTAAAGCTGAACTTGAAGAGGATGGCTTCACAGAGCGCTTCAAATTTGACACCACACCTCCTAGGAGGGCTGTGATGTGCAATACACCGTCACTTGAAGACTCTGAGTATTCCTCATCTGCTGCCACCGTCACTGCGAGGATCATTGATCACGATGATGATGCTACTTCACCACCACCCGCTTCAGCACCTCAAAGCTCAGCACCGCCAAACAACTCCACCGACCCTGCTGCGTCTGGGAACGCGTAGAAAACTCTATGTCTTCAAACCTTTTTGGTCATTCCTGACAAAAGGGGGAGAAGCATATGATGTTTATAGTCTTCAAGCGGGTCAATATGGGCGGGTGCCTTATTTTGTTATACTTGCTTCGTGTTTGCAACTCTCGTTTTACTTCATTTGGTTCTTTTGAGTTGTAAACACTAAAACTCGATGGTCGTCTGCTACTTGTTTTACCACTCCTTTTGCGAAGATAAATTCCGCATGTGCGACGATAAATTCCGCACTCATCTCATTCTGCAGACGTCCATTTTCCATTATGCATGTTATTATCTTCATATACTTTCACATGCATAGTAGATTGTCATCATAAGCTGAAGCTGATCTCCACAAGTACAACTTGCCATGTGCATTTGCATTCCAAAAGCAAATTAACTTATATGCACATCTTCAGGGAGAGCACTTGCAACTTATGATGACAATTCCTTTACAGACTTCACACTTTATATTCCCCGTTGAAAACTTCAACTAGTTTGTCATCAATCACCAAAAAGGGGGAGATTGTAAGTGCATCTAGTGCCACCCCTAGTTGGTTTTGGAGTATTGACGACAAACCTAGTTGAGGGACTAATGTGTTTGTGAGAATTGTAGGAAAACACAGGTAGAAGTCCCTCATTGATTCGGTTTACTACCAGAGATGACCCCTAAAAATGTATGAAGACATTGAAGACAAAGGTGGTATATGAAGATATTCACATTGAAGACTATGACAAAAGAAGACACGTTATGAAGCCTATGGAGCTCGAAGACTTAGATCTTTCGTAGTTCCTTTTATTTTGTGTTGAGTCATAGGAACCACCGTACTGTTAAGTGGGGTCCAGGAGAACCAGTCAGAATGACTTAAGTGATGCCTAAATCAAAAACCTATGTCTTCGAGCGAAGACAATGAGAGCAAATCTTGCCCAGAGCCGGACAAGTCAGCTTTGCTTGTAGCCCAAGTAAAGTTGCCATGAGAGTTCGAAATCTGACCGTTGAGACACGTGTCGGTTCCTTAGTGACCCAGGGTCATTTCGGACAAATCAGGTCGGGTTGCCAAGTGGCTATAAATAGCCCACCCCCACAACCATAAACGGTTGGCTGCTCAGATTTCAGTGCACGGCTTTTGTAGTTTGAGAGCAACCCACCTCGAAGCCTTTGAGAGAAAATTCCTAGTGAGGAGAAAAGCCCTAACCAACCAGTGCCAGAGTAAATTGGGCATCACTTAAGTCTTCGTGTCTGAGTGATCTGAAGACTTATTACACTTGAGGACTGTGCATCCTCCAGACGGTTAGGCGTCGCGTTCTGAGCATCCAAGAGACATTGTGGATTGCCAGTGAACGAAGTCTGTGAAGGTTTGGAAGTTGCCTGAAGACTTACCGCGAGTGATTGGACGAGGTCTGTGTGACCTTAGTTCAAGGAGAATACGGTGAGGACTGGGTGTCCTGGACTAAGTGTCCTTGACTGGGTGTCCGGGACTGTGTGTCCTAAGGTTTAAATACCTAGCCGCTCCAACCAGACGTACAGTTGTCACAGCAACTGGAACTGGTCCAACATATCATTGTCTTCAACGAGTCACTGGTTTCATCTTCACTTCCTTTGACTTACTGTTATTCATTGTGAAGTCATTGCGTGCTTGCTTTATCATTTGTCTTCACAACGTGAATGCATGATCTGTTTGGCTTCATAACTTCTTCCTACTTGATCCTTATTACACTGAAGCTGTTTGTCACTGTGCTTTCACTCTATTGAATACATGACTATGGCTGGCCTAGTGTAATCTAACTTCTGCTGCATAGTAATAGGCATAATCTTCGCTGTTTGTCTTCATAACTCCCAAGTTTTGAAGACTTTCTTAAAAATCGCCTATTCACCCCCCCTCTAGTCGATATAACGCACTTTCAGTAACTTAGGTAGTAACATAGCGCATTTCAAGAAAATTTTGCTTATGTGGCATGTAGTTAATGAGGAGAGAGGTGCTTAGAGTAACATAATATGTTACTGTAATATAGTGCTTCCTGAGAAAGGTGAGTCTACAAGATAAAAAATGAAGTCATCTATGACACTACTGCTATGTTACTTTGCACTACGAAGGTAGTAACTTAGACTAGTGTCATATGCACGACACCAGTATAAGTTATTCCCCACTATGATCAGCCTTAGAACTCCATCAATATGCTAGTCTGGCGAGTCCTCCGCCGAGATACCGCGTCGCGAAGGCCTGGCTGATTGGCCCGATCTGCTCCTCTGTGGACCGAAGGCCCGACGGAGGCCTGGATTGCGGCTAGTTGTTTTGGCCATGTCTGGAAAAATGGATCGGCGACCGCACCAATCACCGGAAAAATCCCTATGCACAGCCTCCCCTGGTGGCAATGACAACTAGCACCGGCGGAGCGTCACTGCCACCCAATGGTGCAGAGCTGCAGAACGTGGCCAGTTTGGCTGTTGGCGCTCATGGCTGGCATGGGGCATGCATCGGGCTCTCTACGGTCCACGACTTGGTGGTGGTGATTCAGATCTGGTCGGCCGAATGGTGATGGCTGCAAACTATGTTGCAGCGACCTCCTACGGCTCCACGACGGCGGTGGTCATTGAAAGATCTTCGGGAGTCTTCGGCTCAATATTCGGTGGTTGACTTCGGCGGTGAGATACAAATTATGGACGACGACTTTGACACATAGGGATGGTTGTGCAGCGGCGCCAGTCGCATCACATGTAGCTTCTAAGATCGCACAGAAGTGGCGGTGGCAACACTTGATGACTTTGATGGTGGTGCTACTCGAGCATTAGGTCGCGAGCTCCAAGGTGAAAGCCTAGGTCTGGCTCGAGTTGGTTATACCTGGCAATGGTGATGTTTTTACATTGTTACCTTGCTGAAGGCATTGCTTGGATATGCCCGGATTGATTCTTCAGGGTGAAAACCTAGATTCTAGCCTTGGTGGTTGGATCCGGTGACGGTGACGTTTGAGTGTCGCTCCCTTCTGAAGACGTTGTTGTTGAAGAACTTCGTCATCTGTGTGGTGCCATGAGATCGTTGGTGTGGTTATGGTGATTGTTGTAGTTTGTCTATAACGGATCTTATCACTTTGGATTTTTTTTCTTTTTCCTTGCCAGACGTATTTTTTGTGTGCGTGCATTGGTGTTGGCTATGTGCATTCTAGCTATGCAGGGGCCGGGGTGTGTGCTCTTAGGGTTTGTTCCTCTTGATGGTCCTTTTTGAGCCAATAAAATCCACCCTTTATCGAAAAAATACACTTGTGATGACAAGTTGTAGTATTTTGTCTTCCAAACCTTTCTTAGTACTAACTTTGAAGTCTTGAACCTTTGTTTTTCTTTTACAAGACTGTGTGCTTTATGGAGATGGATATTGCAGTTGTAATTGAATTTCAGTATGTGGATTTGTGCTTTATGGAGCTGCTTCTTATATGAAATATTGTGTGCCGCAACTTGATACATCTCATTTTTGAAGCCAAACTATGTGTGGGTTTATCAACAATTCTTGCCAAAATGACAGCCAAACATCATGATATGGGAGTCATTGCAATTTACAAATCCTTGTAGCAGCCAAACAAGTTTTTTGCAATTGGATTTTCATTTCAACCAAATGAAATCCTAACATAGATTTCATTTCGTTTCTACCACATGAAATGAGGAGTGTCAAACGAGTTGTAAAGAAAGTACAGTCCTATGTCATGCATCTCCAAATCCAAGCTTCTTCGATCTCACAGTAGAATTGGATCGGGCTGGTACTTGAATTCAGGCAAATCCTGGAGCCTGCAAGGAAAATAAATGCCACCCATTTAATCTTGTCTGTTTGGTTAAGGATTGCACCACATAACAATGAAAATACAGTGCCGTCCAAAACAGGTTAAGAACAATAAAATAGTAATTAAATTTAGACAGGTGTTCTTTTGCAACAGAGAGTTGAGGGCAATACATTACACGTACCTTTGCCTGACTTTGAGGATACCAGTGCCGAGTTGCATGGGTATGCCCATGATGATGCATTCACTAACTCCCTCTATCTGATCCTCGCGACCAGCGTACAAAGCGTTGAAGAGATGCTCCGAAGCTCTCTCGAATGAAGACAGCATCAGCACGCTGCTTTTCATCTTCGCGATGCCGCCAGCCGTGATGCCCAAAATTTCGCCCTGCGAAACCGGCAGCATATGCACAGTTATTAATCATCCTTGAGGCAGATGGATGGATGATTAAAATGGTGATCAGTGTAAGATGATTCTACAAACCTTGTATGTCATCAGGTCTGCCAGAAGCATCATATGTCTCAGATCAATCATCATGTTGTTATTTTCAAAGGTATACCGAATTTCATCAATGATAGATCTCCTTGCAGCTTCAATTCCAAGTGTTTTGTTCACTTCCAAAATGTGGTTACTTTTTGTTCTCTTAGCATCAACTCCAGGAGTACCCAAAACTTTCATGAGGTTTGTTCTGCAATAAAAAATTGTTTGGTTGGCATATTATCATCTCAGACTAGCATTGAAGAAGTCACAGTGATTCTTATAAACAACTTACAGAAGCAATAAATAAGAATCCTTACCCTTCAACCAACAGGTTGTATCTGTCGAAAGTTCCATCGCGTCTTAAAACAGGGTTGACAACAGCTCTTTCAACACTTGAAATGCCCTGCATTGATCAATAGGAAGGTCAGCTACATCATCATAATGGAAGAAAATTTACGTCATACTTCGTTTACCTTTACAATCAGTTTTGGAAGCATCGATTTGAGATTGTGCAGCTCAAGCTGAAGTTTGGACTTATCTTTTCCAGTTGGATATATTCTCAACTTGGCTTCATCGATGACACGAACATGCTGTAAATATGATATATCATAAATACAATTGCAGAGAAAATATTGGGCACATTACGCAACCACAGAGCTTTGTTTACCTCAGACTTTAACTTTATTTTTGGATCATTTAGTATTGAAAACTGCACAGTGTCAGAAGAGATTCCCATGTACCCTTCTGTGCGCTGCATATCGAGTTCAACAACCAAATATGGCTGGTTTGATTTTAAGACAATCTTTATGGCTGCTGCCACCTGTTGAACATAACAAGGTTTGTCGTCAAGTTGAGTGCTTCCTTACAAAAGTTATCTGTTATGCCGGGGTTTCAACCTCCTTTTCGAAGAAAAAAATGCACAGGGCATATAGCATGCGCAGATCTTTTTCTTCATTTTGAGTTCATGCAAAAGCACATGACTAGACAAACTAAAACATTCAACAATCTCGGCTCAAACCAACATATGCAAATTCACACATAATAATGCAAGACTTGTTATATTAAACTAACAAATTGTAAACATTATCTATACATAGCTCATAAAACACATACATGAATATTTTTATAATATATTTGCTAGACAGCCAAACAACAAATCGAAGATTTTGCATCCATAGCAAAGCCCAAAGATTGATGAAGTGCATGTATATTTAATGCCTGGGAGAATGTCAAATGACAATTCTTTGTAACTATGAATGCACTAAATTTATGTGACATGTTTAACAATACCCAGAGCAAAATGCAAGCACACAAACTTCCTTTAAGTGCATATACAAATTCAAAAGAATATAATTATCTGAATAACTTACCTCACCCAGCACTACTTTCTCAATTGAACGTTTCACTTTGGCTGCAAACAACTCATCCTGCTCAGACAAAAGTTCTGTGGTGATAATTGGTGTGCTTATCTTTTTAACAGCATTGATGATTTCCTTAATGCGGGGAACTCCAAGAGTAACATCTTTGTTGTTCTTAAGGAAACAAATCTTTGAAGGATATTGAACTGTAGTAGATTCAACGTCCTATATTTATATTTCTGCATTTTGTATGCCATAGAGCCCTACCATATCAACAGTAACCATAAAACTTCTTTGTATGTATTGTTGAAATTTTTTATCATACTCATTAGATAATAAATCATAGTAGCCCCCTAATGATAAGTTTCAGAAAATAAACTTCCGCATCATTAACATGCCACAATGACTATACCATTTTATTTAAATACAAAGTAAAGGAAGGATACTCATGCTAGCTACTCCTGCAAAATGGAAGGTTTTCAATGTCATTTGGGTCCCAGGCTCTCCAATACTCTGTGCCCCAATTGCCCCAATTGATGCTCCTGCTTCGATTATTTTTGAGTGATAACGAGATAAGCAAGTGTCCAAGAAAACCTGTGCCAGGAAAAAGGATATAATAATCATATAGCAGAACCACAGAAGAACAAAATGCACAAACAAACTGATAAAAAAATCCTTGTACCCTGGTTATTTAAAATTGTTCGTCACAAGAATGCCACTGTTTCTACCCACAGGCCGACTTTTATAGGGCTCTCATTGGTCAGCATTTGGTGGACTAGAATGAGATAGTCCTAAAGGTTGCAGATGTGCAGATAACTATAGACCATGACCTTAATAAAATGCCACTGTTTCTACCCACAGGCCGACTTTCGAAGGGCTTTGATGTTTTTAGAAATGCAGTCACTTAATAACCACAACAATATAACGTTACCAAAACGATCTACTTGATGGAACATTTTACTGCACAAAATCTAGTTTCATCTTGCAGATACACAATCATAGGCGACGTGCTTAAGATTACAGTAGTTTGGTAAAATAATGATGATTTAGTACATGCAAGATTTTATACACACCTGCAGTTGTTTCGCGGATATGCCAGAAATATCAGCAGCAACGCGTTCTTCAATGCTAGAGTCCCTCTTTCCCACACGATCTTCATCTAGTTGAAGCGCTCTCCTTGTGCTTCTAAGCATTTTGATGCGGTCCTCAAAGAATTTTGTTAACATCTCCTTGAACTTATCGCTACAACCACCAGATGAGGCATCTTGTCTGGAGAGCTTATCATTAAACATTTGCAAGATTAACTCTGGAGATAACGTGTCATGTCCCCTTTGCGGACATGTGGCCTACAAAGTTAAATCGTCACCGATCAATGCTCAGAGCACAAGGAACCCTTATCTTCGTCAACCTAAGAAAGTATTCATGCATGTTAAAACTAACCATGACTTTCATAAACAATTGGTCCAAATTTAAGGGACGACCACCTTTTCCTTCCATCTTTACAGGATCCATACCATCATCTCCATAGACAAACTGAACAATACCGCCGCTAGCGTTACGGACAGTCTGATCATAGAAAACTGAGAGATCTTCAAGACCCTTCATTAGTCTGCGGGACATATATCCAGTTTCTGCTGTTTTTACCTATGATTACAAATTTAAGCAACCATAACAAAAGAAGCTGAGATAGAGTACAAATTTGGAGACATGCAAGTATGGAACCAAAAGATGGTCTAAGTTTAGACATACCGCTGTGTCAACAAGACCTTCTCGTCCACCCATCGTATGGAAGAAAAACTCAGTAGCAGTCAAACCCGTATAGAAGGAATTAGCAACAAAACCTTTCGCCTGCCAATGAATGACATAATAATAACTTACCCGAAGAGAACATACATTTGCACTGTAAAAATATGCTGATTTCATGCACTGAATACAAATAAAATGGCAGTTGCCACGAGTAGAAGGTAAAAAGTTGCTGCAACAGAGATAAATATACATGTAGAATAATTCAGACTAAAAATTTCCTATCATGTAATAGCGTATGGAAAATACTACCGCTACTGCAAAACAAATGGCAACATTTATCAATATCATCGAGAGAACACAATGTTCGAAAATATCATCCAATGTACACGCCGTACAAGTCATCCTCAAAGTCAATGGGATATTTAAATTTATGCATCTTAGTGATGGTACTGAGCTAATCTTGACCTGAAAGTCCCCTTTCTACAAGATATCACGCAATAGAATTGACGGACCATCCTCAACAAGCAAACTTTTGCCTCACCATTCAGCAAAGTTTTAGGTGTCGTAGTATATGGCATATGAAAAGGAGCTGATATCAATTAAGGAGTGCTCAGTTAGGAAGTTACATAAGAACATAAGATGGCAGTGTGTGGTTTCAGTATGTTCATAACATTTGCAGAACTTCTTTTATTGGAACAGAATTAGGGATAGCCAACACAAGAAATGGTTGCCTGAGCAAATCATATTTTTAAGACCTGTTCTTACCGCAGGGGTCTTTGAATTAATAGGAAAGTGGGGAAGTGTTCGATCTATAAAACCGTTTGGGGCACGGCGTCCTCCAACTGATTGTTGTCCAACACATACAACCATCTGACTAATATTGATTGGAGAACCTTTAGATCCACACTGAGACATAATCAATGGGCTGTTCCTCCAGTGAAGCGTACTCATACAATCCTGAAAAATAAGTTCCAACTCAAGTCACTCAATACACAAGTATGGTGAAGTCAAAATGGACATACTGGGTTAGTCACTGGACTGAATTAATGCATCCATCAATTTTTTCACTAAAGCCTCACTTAAAATTAGGCTAGTGATGAGAACATCCATACAAGAGAATTTAACTCAGTAACACTGCATAGTTGTGATGATTTACCTCTAAAACGCACCTAAAGTGTGTTACCTTGTATTAGAGAAACCGCTAAATAAGGCGACAAGTACACAAAGCCACCAAGTGACTGCAACCTAACATAGAAGCTAAAAAGCAAGCAAGGAAAAACAAAACTGCCTAGCTAATAAAAACAGAGAAACAGAGAAGAGGTTTTCACATAAAAAAAAGGAAGGTTTGAATTTCAGGAGGTCTGGCATGTGCAAAGTTGTGATAATTTCCAAAATTTCTTTAACAAATATAATACTGAAAGGCGGTCATCCTTCACTGACACTATATTTTGAACTTGTATACTATATGCAATACAACAAGAAGGATCAGATTCAGATTAGAGATAATTCACAAGCTAATTAGTTAACTTACATCTCCGGCCGTTTCTCTTAAATTATTTAGAACACAAGATATCTGAGACTCCAGTGTTTGAGCTCTGTTGCAACCAGGTTGCGGTATGAGGTCACCTTTGGAATATAGGGTAATAAGCTCATGGCATTTTTCATACCCTTCATCTATTGTTATTTTCTTTTTCTGATTTAAACTTTCTCCTGGTTGGACATCATCCACACCAATTGAGAAACCATGATTCTCTATAAATCTTGCACTGCAGGTGAAAAGTATGCAACATGGATCAGAACAATATTTCATGCACTTCTTTTAGCGGAAAAAATTTCACATACTAATTTCACACAACAATTTGGCAACATGATGCGAGTGAGCAACTATAATTCAGAACCTGAAAAAATCCAATGAGACAGACAGATATATGAAGAAATTGGGCAAAGTTTTCACCAAGCATGATCTCTGAAACCTAAATGAGAGATATAAAATGGATAGACAACTTAAACCTAGACAGACGCCACCGCCCTAGTCCCAATCTCATCTTCCTCCCGTGATCCTCCTCTTTCCGTGACCCTAGCCGGCCACCGCCACCCTCCTCCCGATCTCTCTCTCCTCGCCACTCCCGGAGGCCACTGCCGGACAAGGCCGCGCAGCGCCCATGATGGGGGCGGCGGGGATTTGATCCCCAGCGGTCTCATGGGCCACCTATGGGAGATCCTCTCCGGGGAGGCGGGTGGTCGTCGCTGGACCATCGAGCGCGGCAGCCAGGATGGAGTCCCCTGGTCGGGCGGCGGCAGCGGTCGCCTCCATGGCCGGAGGGTCAATAGGGATCGGTCTCCGGCGTGCTCTCAAGCGATGGTTGGTGGTCATGGATCTGATCCCCGTTCAGATCCGTCGTGGTGTGGCCCTTGGCCAGCCAGCGGCGTGTGGAGGGTCGGTGAGGTGCGGCTGGAGGTCCTCTACCGACGTTTCGGCAGCTGCGTGCATCTTCACGGCGTGGCTCCACGCGGATGCAGTCAGCTGCGGAGTCAGGGTAGCACGGATGCCGGTGAAAATCATCCCAACTTCGGCCATGGCGGAGGATAGCGCCGTCTTTGACGTCGTTTCCTTGTCGAGGCGTCATCGTTGCAGTCCGTGTCAGCTTGCTCGGGCTGCTTCAGGGGAAAGTCTAGATCTGGGTCTCGCGGATCAGATGATATCACCGCTTTTGATGCCGTTTTCCTTTCTGGGGGCATCGTTTTGGAGGAGGTGCTGGCTGGAGGGGCCAAAAGGTGGAGTGGCGTTGCATGTACCGCATCGACCATAGTGGGTCTTGGCGGCGTGGCGCTGTTGAGTCCCGGCGATGGATGCATGTGGCTGTATGCACGCAGGGTGGTGACGTTGTCTGGCGTCGACGGCAGTTGGGCCTCGCAAGGTCAATGCATTGATCCCCTCCTGAAGATGGGACGGCGGAAGATGGTGGTGGCGGATTCTAGAGAGTGTGCATGTGGTGCATGCTAAGGGTCTGCTAGACTGGTTGGTGCTCTCAGCTCTCTGTGGGATGGCTTGGCGAGGCCATCGGGTTGGATGGTGTATGTTGGTGCCAGGTCAAGGCACATCATCAAGCTTGTAGGGGTGTAGCAACAAAGGTCGCCAGAAAGATGGCATGTATTTGTTCTGTCAGGTTCTATTGAATGGATAGAGTAGGTTACAATAGATAGATATCAACTAACTACCTAGCCTATCTCCTGGTGGACTCCTAGACTCCTGGTGCGGCGCATGAGAGAGAGGCCAACGTGACAGGTTGATAAGTTGTTTGACACCCTTTCTTAATCACAACTTCATCAAGTTGAGATTATGTTTGAAATCTTCAAAGCTTCTAGTAGGCAAAGGTTTTGTGAACCCATCTGCAATTTGATCTCTGGAGTGCACAAAACGAATCTCAAGTTGCTTCTTGGCAACCCTTTCTCTCACAAAGTGAAAGTCTATCTCAATGTGCTTTGTCCTGGCATGAAAAACTGGATTAGCAGAGAGATAGGTAGCACCTAGATTGTCACACCATAAACATGAAGGTTGAGTGCCTCTAACACCAAGTTTCCTCAAAATGGATTGTAGCCAGATAATCTCTGCTGTTGCATTTGCCAGTGCCTTATATTCTGCCTCTGTACTGGATCTAGAGACAGTAGCTTGCTTTCTTGCACACCACGATATTAAGTTGGGACCAAAAAATACTGCAAAACCACCAGTAGACCGCCTATCATCCAGGCAACCTGCCCAATCAGAGTCTGAAAAGGCACTGACAAGTGTAGATGGTGACTTACTAAAATTGAGACCAACATTAAGAGTGTTCTTGACATATCTAACAATCCGTTTTGCAGCAGTCAAATGAACTGTGGTGGGTGCATGGAGGAATTGGCAAACTTTGTTGACAGCAAAAGAAATATCAGGCCTAGTAAGTGTTAAATATTAAAGTGCACCTACCAGGCTTCTGTACCTTGTACTATCATCTGGACTTAGAGGCTGCCCTTCTGTAAGTGACAATTTTTCTGAACTTGACAAAGGAGTGGGTGAGGGTTTACAACCTTGCAGACTAGCTTTCTTTACCAGATCTGCTGCATACTTTTCCTGAGAGAGATGAAGTCCATCCTCATGTCTCTTTACCTCAATCCCTAGGAAATAGTGCAAGTCTCCAAGATCCTTAAGAGCAAACTCAGTGCTGAGATTCTTTAACAGTCCTGTAATGGCCTCATCTGATGAACTCGTGACAATAATATCATCAACGTATATGAGTACAAATATATATGTACTGTACTTGTTGTAAATAAACAGTGAGGTGTCAGACTTAGAAGGAGCAAAGCCAAGTGTTTGCATTTTGTGATTGAGGCGTGAGTACCATGTTCTTGGAGCTTGTTTCAACCCATACAGTGACTTGTCAAGTTTGCACACATAAGAAGGTTTATTTTTGTTCACAAACCCAGGAGGTTGCTTCATGTACACTTCCTCTTCCAGAACACCATGGAGGAACGCGTTCTACACGTCTAGCTGTCTCAGACTCCAGCCCCTGGAAACGACAATGGACAAAACAAGACGAATAGTGGCAGCTTTCACAACAGGACTAAACGTGTCCTCATAGTCTATGTCATATCGTTGTTTAAAGCCCTTTGCAACGAGTCTAGCTTTGTAACGATCAATTGTTCCATCAGATTTTCTCTTAATTCTGAATACCCATTTGCAATCAATAAAATTTTTACCTTGTCTTGGAGGAACCAAATGCCACGTTTTATTTTTCTGCAATGCTACAAATTCTTCATTCATAGCCTTCTTCCACTTTTTCATCTTTTAGTGCTGCTTCAAACATGTGCGGCTCACCTGGCTCACCTGTAGAACACACCATGCCATATTTTGTCACATGTTTATAATCAATAGACTATATTACTCCTTTTTGCAAACGTGTACGGCGAGGAGATGGTGCAGCAGCAGTTGGTGGCACAGACGATCCCACAGCAGATCCTGAGACAGCAGCAGCAGCGGGATCTGTGCGTGCTGGATCTTCTGCGGCGGGTGGTGAAGACGCAGACGTTGCTGCAGTCACAGAAGATCCCGCCCCGCGGAGCTCATCATGGGCGCATGATGGCAGGAGCGGGCCATCGACGCGGGGTCTCGCGCCTGTCGGGGCAGCGCCTGTCGGACGGCGCAAGTCGCGCCTTTTGTAGCAGATCGGCTGGGTCGGGAACCGAGACCCAGCCGCAGGACGCCGCGTGTCAACGTCTGGTTGGCACGGGGCGGGGAAGGCCGCCTCCCCAGCCGCGGGACGCCGCGTGGTTGGCTCGAAGGAGTCGCGCGCTGGATCTCGTCCGACCGCACCTGGCGAGGCCGTTGGCGTGGATTCTGGTGCAGATCCACCTGGCCAGTCTGGCGACTCTGGTGTTACGGCATATTTCTCTCAAGATAGTTTTGGTGATTGATGACAACATGTTTGCGGACTAATCTTGTGCTTTGTATAATTCACAGATTCTCCCCTGGCACGAGACGCTTTCTTCCCCTCAGAGTGTATTTCAAGACGGTGTAGCTCTTTCGTTTCTTTCTCGGTGGACTAGTTGCATAGAGGGCACCGTACTATCAAGAGGGGGTCCGCTGGGGTTTTGCTTGGGTGAAATCATCACGTACACATCAGCTTCTCACCCTCTGTGCATCTCCATTCCATTGAAGAGATCTCTCCTCTCTTCCTTGTCTTGTCTGGGTCCAAGCGGTAGTACCGCACACCCAGCGGTAGTACCGCTGAGGAGCCAAGCGGTAGTACCGCTCCACAGCGGTAGTACCGTCCGCGGCTCCACAACAGTAGTACCGCCGGGGGCCTAGCACCTCCGCCTTGTCCTCAGCATCTTTGAGAGATTCTCTCTCTCTCGCGTCGCCCTAGTGGTAGTACCGCACTGCCTGCGGTAGTACGGCCGAAGGGTCACAAGCGGCAGTACCGCTCCACAGCGATAGTACCGCCCGTGACCCCGCTGCCATAGTACCGCTGGTCAGTCTGGCTCCTACCGCCTCGATTCGAGAGGTCTTTTTCTCGTGTCGGGTTTTGCGGCACTAGTTGCGGCTGTAGAGGCGGTAGTACCGTTCCAGGAGCGGTAGTACCGCCCCTACCACCGCGGCAGTACCGCCCCTACCACCGCAGTAGTACCGCGTTTGGGTCTTTTCCCTACTAGTCTCCTCAGCGTGGCAGTACCGCTGGATGACGCGGCAGTACCGCTGTCCTGGCGGTAGTACCGCCCCCTCTCAGCGGTAGTACCGCCCTGTGTGGGGCTGGTTGGTGGGGGGCAACGGGATTGTTGCCCCCACTATAAAAGGGAGTCCCCTTCTTCTCTCTCACTTACCTCTTCCTCCCCCAAGCTACATTTATTGCTCAAACTCCATTAAATGCTCCAAGCTCCATTTTCGCCCGATCTATCTCTCTAGCCAATCAAACTTGTTGATTTGCTCGGGAGTGGTTGAGAAGGCCCCGATCTACACTTCCACCAAGGGATTTTCGATTCCCCCACTCATCCCTAGCGGATCTTGTTACTCTTGGGTGTTTGAGCACCCTAGACGGTTGAGGTCACCACGGAGCCATAGTCCATTGTGGTGAAGCTTCGTGGTCTTGTTGGGAGCCTCCGATTAAGTTGTGGAGATTGCCCCAACCTTGTTTGTAAAGGTTCGGTCGTCGCCTTTGTAACGCCCCGAGACCGATGTGCCAGGTGTCTTTCAGTTATTCGCTGTCGTTGCCATGCCATTTGCTTGCGTGTTGCATCTTGCCATGTCATCATATACATTGCATCATCATGTTTTTCAAAACTTGCATCCGTCCTGGTCTCCTCGTTCCTTCCGTTGTCCGTTCTGAGCCCAGACACACTTGCACGCGCCCGCGGCATGTCCGAAATATTATTTATAAGTGGCCGGAAAATGTTCTCGGAATGGGATGAGAGTTGGCGTGCGGTCTTGTTATAGTGTAGGTAGACCGCCTGCCAAGTTTCATCACAATCGGAGTTCGTTTGACGCCCCAACGATTAACTATAGCGACATTATAGTCGGTCTAACGTCGGACGTTTTCGGTCTCCGGAAACAGATGCCGGGCCCTCTCTCTCTCTTCTCCCCCTCACAGTCTCGCCACAGCCCCCCTAATCCATCCTCCTTCCCCTCTTCGCTTCCGGAGTTGTCCGATGCGACCGCACGGTCCGAAACCCTCTCTGCTCAGTGCATCAAACCCCCTCGCGCGCGCGTCTGAAAAGTTGTCCCGGACCCGACTCGGGCAGTCGTCACCGTTGGATCCAGAACATCCCCAAACATCTACAAAACGTCTCTGTTTTCTTATTTGGACTCCCTAGCTATTTTATCCGCGATCGTCCGTTTGCGATCGTAGGGTCGAGATAGCCCCTAACCTAATATCCACCTGCTATATATGTATCAGTCCAACCCTAAAATCAAGGAAAGCTGTCCCATCCTTCCTCCTCGCGCCGCCACTTGCCAACTCCCACATCGGGATCCTCCCTGATCCCCTCGTCCACCTTGTTTTCCCCGTCGCTCCAATCAGGGCCTCCCCTGCCTTTCCGATCCATCCATCCTTCCAACCATCAGACAGCGCTCGATCCAGGTTGGATCGATCCAGGTTGGATCGATCCAGGTTGGATCGAGGCCTCGACCTCGCAGGCCGCGCCCTCCGTCGACTCGGCTGCCGGCGACCATGTCCAGGACCAGGTCGCCCCTCTCCCTGCTCTCCCACTCTCCGTTTCCTTCCCTGGCTTCTCTCCTCTCTACCTCACCCCTCGTTCTCTCCTTGTACCAGGTACAGGAGTTCACCTGCAACCCCGCCAGCGTCAAGGAGAAGCTTCGTTGCCGGAGCACTGCCGCCGGTGGCCACCTCCATCAGAGATGCCATGGACGCCCGCCCTGCAGGAGCTTCGTCCGTTCCTCTGCCTCGCTGCAGTCGCCCTCTTCTGCGACGAGCACCACGCGCCGCCGTGTTTCTTCTGCAAGGCCAGCTCCACCGAGCCGAAGAACATCCTCGCGCCGCTGGAGCTCCATCCCCGCACCCAGACCCGCCAGATCCCGCCGTCCCAGCACCTCCTTGCCGTCCCCTCGCCTGAAGTTGCCGCGCCATGGCCCTCTGCCTCGCCTCTGTTCCTTTCGAAGGAGGTAGACGACGCGTCCGGCCGGCTTCGTTGACCCGGCCTCGTTCGGCCTCCCGTGCCAGATCGCTCGGCCTGCATACATCCGGGTGGGCCTCCAGCCTGCTGCGTCCTGCATTGGCCTCTTCCACCGGACCCTGGGCCATTAGCCCATGGGTGAGAAATCCCCCTCCCAGCGCCTGTTCCTGTTAAGGCCCGCTGACTGGATTCGGCCCAGCGTGTTTTTATTTCCCTGTTGCGATTTTAGCTTTTTATTCCTGAAGACTGCAGTTTTACAGAAAAGACCCTCATGTTCATGCATATAATAACTCACAATTCGTGCATCGGTTTAAAATGATTTATATATGAAACTTGCTCAGAATTTTGTCTAGTTTAATAATATGTCATTTTCATCCATGTTTAAAATGTTTAAAATGCTGTTTGTTTAAATTTGCCCCTATGCCATGCTAAAATGGTTTAATTCATAACTAAATAACCGTAACTCGGAATTTAATAAACTTTATATGTAAATGGGGTAGAAAAATGCCTAGTTTAACATGGTGACCTTTATTTGCATGTTAAACAACTCTAAAATTGTGTTTAGGGCAGAACAGTACCAAATCTATAATATGCTCATGAGGAGTTTCCGGAATTGTTGTTCGTTGCTTCCGGCCTCATTTAACCTTGACTAGATAGGTAGTTTTCATTTGCTTCACCTCTTGCCATGCTAACAACATTTAATCTTGTTGGGTACATAAATGAGAGAGAACTAAATAAGTCACATGGTGTTTCGTCAATATGCAACGGAGTTGCATATTGAGCTTCACTTAATTTGTAGTATTGCTTGTGCATTTTTCCATGCCATGCTTCATTAAACCGGACATGCATCATGCTTGATTGTGCATCATGCCATGTTTATGTGGTGGTTGTTTTACTATGTTGTTTGCTTCTTTCCGGTGTTACTTCTTCCGGTTGGTTCCGTTAACGTCGCGTTTGTGAGGACCCGTTCATCTACGTCCGTTTGTCTTCTTCATGGACTCGTTCTTCTTCCTTGCGGGATTTCAGGCAAGATGATCATACCCTCGAAATCACTTCTATCTTTGCTTGCTAGTTGCTCGCTCTTTTGCTATGCCTATGCTGCGATACCTACCACTTGCTTATCATGCCTCCTATATTGTTGAACCAAGCCTCTAACCCACCTTGTCCTAGCAAACCATTGTTTGGCTATGTTACCGCTTTGCTCAGCCCCTCTTATAGCGTTGTTAGTTGCAGGTGAAGATTGAAGTTTGTTCCTTGTTGGAACATGTTTACTTGTTGGGATATCACAATATATCTTATTTAATTAGTGCATCTATATACTTGGTAAAAGGTGGAAGGCTCGGCCTTATGCCTGGTGTGTTGTTCCACTCTTGCCGCCCTAGTTTCCGTCATATCGGTGTTATGTTCCCGGATTTTGCGTTCCTTACGCGGTTGGGTAATAATGGGAACCCCTTGACAGTTCGCCTTAAGTAAAGCTCTTCCAGCAATACCCAACATTGGTTTTACCATTTTGCCACCTAGCCTTTTCTTTTCCCTTGGGAGTCGCGCTCCTGAGGGTCATCATTATTTTACCCCCCCGGGCCAGTGCTCCTCTGAGTGTTGGTCCGAACTAGAGTCATGTGCAGCGCCCCCTCGGGGAAACTCGAGGTTTGGTTTTAGTTGTATGGAGCGCTCATCTGAGTGTGCCCTGAGAAAGAGATATGTGCAGCTTCTATCGGGATTTGTCGGCACATTCGGGCGGTGTTGCCGGTTTAGTTTTACCCTGTCGAAATGTCTTGTTGTACCGGGATACCGAGCCTGATCGGAATGTCTTGGGAGGAGGTCTATTCCTTCGTTGACCGTGAGAGCTTGTGATGGGCTAAGTTGGGACACCCCTGCAGGGATTTGAACTTTCGAAAGCCGTACCCGCGGTTATGGGCAGATGGGAATTTGTTAATGTCCGGTTGTAGATAACTTGAACCTTAACCTAATTAAAATGAGTCAACCGCGTGTGTAACCGTGATGGTCTCTTTCCGGCGGAGTCCGGGAAGTGAACACGGTTGTTGGAGTTATGCTTGACGTAGGTTGTTCTAGGATCACTTCTTGATCATACTTTTATCGACCGTGCTTTGCCTTCTCTTCTCGCTCTCATTTGCGTATGTTAGCCACCATATATGCTAGTCGCTTGCTGCAGCTCCACCTCATACCTTTACCTTTCCCATAAGCTTAAATAGTCTTGATCGCGAGGGTGCGAGATTGCTGAGTCCCTGTGGCTCACAGATACTTCCAAAATCAGTTTGCAGGTGCCGATGAGTCCGTGCAGATGACGCAATCAAGCTCAGGAGGAGCTCATTGAAGATCTTGTCCTTTGTGTTGTTTCGTTCTAGTTGATCAGTAGTGGATCCCAGTTGGGGTCGATCGGGGACCATTGTCGCATTTGGGGTTCTTCTTTTATTTTGGTTCCGTAGTCGGACCTTGATTGTATTTGGATGTTGTAATGCTTTATTCATGTAATTGTGTGAAGTGGCGATTGTAAGCCAACTATGTATCTCTTTCCCTTATGTATTACATGGGTTGTGTGAAGATTACCTCACTTGCGACATTGCTTTCAATGCGGTTATGCCTCTAAGTCGTGCTTCGACACGTGGGAGATATAGCCGCATCGAGGGCGTTACAAGTTGGTAATCAGAGCCTTCCCCGACCTTAGGAGCCCCATTGCTTGATCGTTATTAGCGACTGAGTTGTGTCTAGAAAAATATTTTGAGTCATTTAGGAATTATATATCGGAGAGTTTAGGAATTCTTTTTACTTCCCAGTCTCCTCATCGCTCTGGTAAGGCATCCTGACGTAGAGTTTTGACTCATCTCTTCTCAAATTTCACTAAAAAAAATTTAGGATCACGCGGGTATCTTGAAATCGTTCCGATGGTTTTATGATGAGAACATTGTATTGCTGCCTCCTGTCAGGGGTTTTTGTGGAAGTGTCCCGGGGAGTTGAGCTCTGAGGTGTTGTCGTCATAATTTTATCGTTGCAATTCTGGAATACTTGAGTTTAGTACGCCGACATCGAAAATCTCTTTTATGCAGTTCGTTGGTGAGATAACCTCGACGCCACCCAGTACTGGGGCGGGAGTTCGGGAGTATTGCCATAACTTGTATAACGGATGCTTTTCGAGAGTTGAGGTAGATGATTTCCGAAGGTTTCTTGGTTATGTGTTGAAGGATGGATACAGCTGGATGTAGGATTTGTTAGTTTGGGTGAGATATTATGCTTCCCCTGTATCCCCAACACCTGATTGCATAACCGGAAAGGTTTGGGAGTTTCATAAGTGGGAATTCAAGTAGCTCTTAGGATATCTTTCCGACAGATGTATGATATGAAATTGGGGTTCGACGTCTAGTGGTCCGCCTATCCACGGTCGGTTTTACAGTGGTCTCATTGTGTCTTAAAGAGTCCTTGGCTATGCCGACTCGGGGACGCTTCGTATGTCATATGCACTGCCTTGTACATGATGGTGTTGTACGATCGAGCCCGTGTAGGCCCCACCACGAAAACTTTGGACGAAACCTCTATCATATGTTTGTTCCGGCTTATTTTGTAAGCCAATCCTTTGTTTTGTTTTGAGTTGTGGTATTCGAGTTGCTTCAATGTCAAGTGTTGATTTCATACCTTCCCCAAATGGTGTTCTCATACTCCGATGTGAATACTAATCCTTCTCGATAATCGAGATTGTTATGCCAATCTTATTCTACCGGGGTGTCTCTCTTCAAGTGGATCCGATCACTTCAACATTCACAAGATCAATTATCAGTTCTTCTCAATGTTGTTTGTTTCATCCGTCCCAAGCTGCCTTTGTTTTTTCCCACCCACCCAATCCATTTTCTTTAAGGATTCAGATTTCTTAATCAAGTATCCATCTTATTGATGCGAGGCCTTTTCATTCCTTTTCTGTCAATATCCTTATCCGATGATTCTCATGAAGATCCTAACGGAGCTTCAAGTTCGTCACTCTTCACTCGTTTTCCTCTCCGGTGGAACAAATTCAAGCTTTTGGCGTTGATCATACCCTTTTTCCTCGTTTTAAATACCTTCTCATGCCGGTGCACCTCTTAATCATCCACTCCTTGCTATTCTTTTGTTCCAGAGTGCTCAAGATATCTCGAAGATTCATGTTTCTACTCTGCTTTCGTTCAAGATCTTTTGAGGATGTTTATCTCATTCAAGCTATTTAACTCAACCGGTGCAACCTCTCTTTCAAATCATTCAACGGTGTTTTATTTGAGTGGGCCCTAACCCACAGGTCTTTTCCCAGGATCTTACCTGACTCTTCCTATTTTCCCGGAGCTATCCTCAAAATTTCCTTTCGAAGTTTGACGTAAGTATGATTTATCATCAGTTAAATGTCTTTCTCCAAGATCTTTCAAATTCATTTCATTGTTGATTCAACTTTTATATTCTTCTTTATTCCGAAGTACTCAATAATTCTTGGTGGTGTTCCTCGTCGTCATTCTCGGATTTGAAGACCGAAGAAGAATTTCTCTCAATCTTGTTCTTGCCTCTTCAGGATTCATGGTGCTAGCTTTATACCATTCTCTCATAATTATTTTTGGTTGTGAGAATTCTTTTCACCTATCCGGAGCAATTCAGGAGCCTTTTCAGTTTGTTCATCCAGAGCCCATCATCTAAGATTTATTCATTCTCAGCTTTCAGCTATCATTCTCCAAATTTTACCGGTGTTTCGTTCAAGTGATCTTTAATCGGCTCGTGATCTCTTCGTTCTCATGTATCTAAATCCTCTCAAGTATACTCGTTCATTTCATAATTCTTCCCGGTGTTCCTCTATCTTTCCTTTGGTCATTTTAATTCTAACGGTGGTTCATTCAAGATTTCTCTTCCTTGTTTATCATATCAATTCATTCGTTGTTCCAAATCCCACCGGCGGTTCCATCAAGTCCTTATCAAGTTATCGATATCTCTCTTAATCTTTTCTACGAGAATAAGTAGTGTGCCAAATCCGTTGATTGTCATCAATTTAATTGGTGAAGGATAAGCATAATGTAATTCTTATTCTTGATTCACCTATATGGTTAATTCCTTTTTCCGGAGTGGTTCATCATACATATTATGGGTTTCAATAGCTCATCTTTCTTTCCCGGAGTTCCAAGCTCTCGCAATTATGTTATCACGGAGATCTATCTAAATCTTTACAAGGTTTCACCTTGTGCTTTCAACTTCTCTTTTTTTTCGTTGGATCATACTTTTGTTACCGGAGTTCTTCATGGGGGTTCTACATGATGGTTCTTCAAGGATTTAACTCCTTCTCGAAGGGTTCATCAAGATTCTTTTCAGAGGAGCTCAAGCATTCTTCTTCTTGTAATCCGGACTTCTATTCTTTCAACCGTATCATTGGAGATGGTATTATGTCATTCTTGATAATTTGAATTCATGTTTCTTGATTCACATGTTGTCATGAATGAGATATTTCAAATCCATCAATCTCGTCATTGGAGTTATCTTGGGTTATATTTCACCTAAAGCCTTCCCTAAGGATTGTTGCTATCTATGGTGTTTAGAAATGACCCAAGTTATTCATTTATCCTCCCGGTGAAATAAGTTTCTCGTCTCCTCGTTCATATCAATCCAATTCCTTTTTCCGTGAGTGGCAGGTTGTCACCTCATAATTTGAGTTGTATTCCATAAGACCATATCAACCTTATCATTTTCGTTGTTGGTTTTCCAACAACTCCGTTCAACCCTTCTCCTAAAGATGCCTTTTCAGGCTCTTTTGTAACAGAAGTTGGCATTGTCTTCTACATTCGTTTGTCTCAATTATCTTTACTCTACTCTTTCGTTCCGGAGGCATTGTGATGTTGCTCTCTGCAACCCATCTTCTTGTTTTGTCAGGATCGTGTTCTTTTCGCCCTTATCCTTTTAACCGGAGTGTCGTGCCTGCTTTTTGAATTTTTCCCATTCTGCCAAGTTTTGCCTCCCTCCTCAGACGGAGTGCTGCTCAAATTATATATCATTCTTAATCCTTCTCTATCTTGTTTTAACCGGAGTGGTTTCAATAGACATCTTGCCCTTCAACCTCAAGGTTTTCCGCAATATTCTTTGTCCCTCTTTTCTAACGGAGTGTTTTCAAATTTGTCATCTTCGTTATTCTTTTTCTCGAAATGGCTTAACCTTTTCAAGGTTTTTTGATCTCACTCGTTTGTCAAAGAAGCAACTTAGTTTTACCTCTTCTCTTTCTCTTCCGTTTTCCCTCCGGTGCCATTCTAGATCTCGGGACGAGATCCTCTCGTAGTGGTGGAGTGTTGTAACGCCCCGAGACCGATGTGCCAGGTGTCTTTCAGTTATTCGCTGTCGTTGTCATGTCATTTGCTTGCGTGTTGCATCTTGCCATGTCATCATGTGCATTGCATCATCATGTTTTTCAAAACTTGCATCCGTCCTGGTCTCCTCGTTCCTTCCGTTGTCCGTTCTGAGCCCAGACACACTTGCACGCGCCCGCGGCATGTCCGAAATATTATTTTATAAGTGGCCGGAAAATGTTCTCGGAATGGGATGAGAGTTGGCGTGCGGTCTTGTTATAGTGTAGGTAGACCGCCTGCCAAGTTTCATCACAATCGGAGTTCGTTTGACGCCCCAACGATTAACTATAGCGACATTATAGTCGGTCTAACGTCGGACGTTTTCGGTCTTCGGAAACAGATGCCGGGCCCTCTCTCTCTTCTCCCCCTCGCAGTCTCGCCACAGCCCCCCCTAATCCATCCTCCTTCCCCTCTTCGCTTCCGGAGTTGTCTGATGCGACCGCACGGTCCGAAACCCTCTCTGCTCAGTGCATCAAACCCCCTCGCGCGCGCGTCCGAAAAGTTGTCCCGGACCCGACCCGGGCAATTGTCACCGTTGGATCCAGAACATCCCCAAACATCTACAAAACGTCTCCGTTTTCTTATTTGGACTCCCTAGCTATTTTATCCGCGATCGTCCGTTTGCGATCGTAGGGTCGAGATAGCCCCTAACCTAATATCCACCTGCTATATATGTATCAGTCCAACCCTAAAATCAAGGAAAGCTGTCCCATCCTTCCTCCTCGCGCCGCCACTTGCCAACTCCCACATCGGGATCCTCCCTGATCCCCTCGTCCACCTCGTTTTCCCCGTCGCTCCAATTAGGGCCTCCCCTGCCTTCCCGATCCATCCATCCTTCCAACCACCAGACAGCGCTCGATCCAGGTTGGATCGATCCAGGTTGGATCGAGGCCTCGACCTCGCAGGCCGCCGCAGGCCGCGCCCTCCGTCGACTCGGCTGCCGGCGACCATGTCCAGGACCAGGTTGCCCCTCTCCCTGCTCTCCCACTCTCCGTTTCCTTCCCTGGCTTCTCTCCTCTCTACCTCACCCCTCGTTCTCTCCCTGTACCAGGTACAGGAGTTCACCTGCAACCCCGCCGGCGTCAGGGAGAAGCTTCGTTGCCGGAGCGCTGCCGCCGGTGGCCACCTCCATCAGGGATGCCATGGACGCCCGCCCTGCAGGAGCTTCGTCCGTTCCTCTGCCTCGCTGCAGTCGCCCTCTTCTGCGACGAGCACCACGCGCCGCCGTGTTTCTTCTGCAAGGCCAGCTCCACCGAGCCGAAGAACATCCTCGCGCCGCTGGAGCTCCATCCCCGCACCCAGACACGCCAGATCCCGCCGTCCCAGCACCTCCTTGCCGTCCCCTCGCCTGAAGTCGCCGCGCCATGGCCCTCTGCCTCGCCTCTGTTCCTTTCGAAGGAGGTAGACGACGCGTCCGGCCGGCTTCGTTGACCCGGCCTCGTTCGGCCTCCCGTGCCAGATCGCTCGGCCTGCATACATCCGGGTGGGCCTCAGCCTGCTGCGTCCTGCATTGGCCTCTTCCACCGACCTGGGCCATAGCCCATGGTGAGAAATCCCCCTCCCAGCGCATGTTCCTGCTAGGCCCGCGACTGGATTCGGCCCAGCGTGTTTTTATTTCCCTGTTGCGATTTTAGCTTTTTATTCCTGAGACTGCAGTTTTACAGAAAAGACCCTCATGTTCATGCATATAATAACTCACAATTCGTGCATCGGTTTAAAATGATTTATATATGAAACTTGCTCAGAATTTTGTCTAGTTTAATAATATGTCATTTTCATCCATGTTTAAAATGTTTAAAATGCTGTTTGTTTAAATTTGCCCCTATGCCATGCTAAAATGGTTTAATTCATAACTAAATAACCGTAACTCGGAATTTAATAAACTTTATATGTAAATGGGGTAGAAAAATGCCTAGTTTAACATGGTGACCTTTATTTGCATGTTAAACAACTCTAAAATTGTGTTTAGGGCAGAACAGTACCAAATCTATAATATGCTCATGAGGAGTTTCCGGAATTGTTGTTCGTTGCTTCCGGCCTCATTTAACCTTGACTAGATAGGTAGTTTTCATTTGCTTCACCTCTTGCCATGCTAACAACATTTAATCTTGTTGGGTACATAAATGAGAGAGAACTAAATAAGTCACATGGTGTTTCGTCAATATGCAACGGAGTTGCATATTGAGCTTCACTTAATTTGTAGTATTGCTTGTGCATTTTGCCATGCCATGCTTCATTAAACCGGACATGCATCATGCTTGATTGTGCATCATGCCATGTTTATGTGGTGGTTGTTTTACTATGTTGTTTGCTTCTTTCCGGTGTTACTTCTTCCGGTTGGTTCCGTTAACGTCGCGTTTGTGAGGACCCGTTCATCTACGTCCGTTTGTCTTCTTCATGGACTCGTTCTTCTTCCTTGCGGGATTTCAGGCAAGATGATCATACCCTCGAAATCACTTCTATCTTTGCTTGCTAGTTGCTCGCTCTTTTGCTATGCCTATGTTGCGATACCTACCACTTGCTTATCATGCCTCCTATATTGTTGAACCAAGCCTCTAACCCACCTTGTCCTAGCAAACCATTGTTTGGCTATGTTACCGCTTTGCTCAGCCCCTCTTATAGTGTTGTTAGTTGCAGGTGAAGATTGAAGTTTGTTCCTTGTTGAAACATGGAGATGTTGCTCCTTGTTGGAACATGTTTACTTGTTGGGATATCACAATATATCTTATTTAATTAATGCATCTATATACTTGGTAAAGGGTGGAAGGCTCGGCCTTATGCCTGGTGTGTTGTTCCACTCTTGTCGCCCTAGTTTCCGTCATATCGGTGTTATGTTCCCGGATTTTGCGTTCCTTACGCGGTTGGGTAATAATGGGAACCCCTTGACAGTTCACCTTAAGTAAAGCTCTTCCAGCAATGCCCAACATTGGTTTTACCATTTTGCCACCTAGCCTTTTCTTTTCCCTTGGGAGTCGCGCTCCTGAGGGTCATCATTATTTTACCCCCCCCCCGGGCCAGTGCTCCTCTGAGTGTTGGTCCGAACTAGAGTCCTGTGCAGCGCCCCCTCGGGGAAACTCGAGGTTTGGTTTTAGTTGTATGGAGCGCTCATCTGAGTGTGCCCTGAGAAAGAGATATGTGCAGCTTCTATCGGGATTTGTCGGCACATTCGGGCGGTGTTGCTGGTTTAGTTTTACCCTGTCGAAATGTCTTGTTGTACCGGGATTCCGAGCCTGATCGGAATGTCTCGGAAGGAGGTCTATTCCTTCGTTGACCGTGAGAGGTTGTGATGGGCTAAGTTCCACCTCATACCTTTCCCTTTCCCATAAGCTTAAATAGTCTTGATCGCGAGGGTGCGAGATTGCTGAGTCCCTGTGGCTCACAGATACTTCCAAAACCAGTTTGCAGGTGCCGATGAGTCCGTGCAGATGACGCAACCAAGCTCAGGAGGAGCTCGTTGAAGATCTTGTCCTTTGTGTTGTTTCGTTCTAGTTGATCAGTAGTGGATCCCAGTTGGGGTCGATCGGGGACCTTTGTCGCATTTGGGGTTCTTCTTTTATTTTGGTTCCGTAGTCGGACCTTGATTGTATTTGGATGTTGTAATGCTTTATTCATGTAATTGTGTGAAGTGGCGATTGTAAGCCAACTATGTATCTCTTTCCCTTATGTATTACATGGGTTGTGTGAAGATTACCTCACTTGCGACATTGCTTTCAATGCGGTTATGCCTCTAAGTCGTGCTTCGACACGTGGGAGATATAGCCGCATCGAGGGCGTTACAATTCAAGGGCACCAATAGTGGAATCACGGCATCTCGCATTGTGTGAGGGTGTGAGCAGAATACGGTGGCCCTAGTGGCTTCTTGGGGAGCATTGTGCCTCCACACCGCTCCAACGGAGACGTACTTCCCCTCAAAAGGAAGGAACTTCGGTAACACATCCTCGTCTTCACCGGATCCACTCTTGGTTATCTCTTACCTTTACTTGTGCAAACTCTTTAGTGTTTCTTCCCGTGCTTGCTTGTATGCTTGTTGTTATTGCATCATATAGGTTACTCACCTAGTTGCACATCTAGACAACCTACTTTGATGCAAAGTTTAATTTGGTAAAGAAAAGTAAAAATTGGTAGTTGCCTATTCACCCCCCCTCTAGTCAACCATATCGATCATTTCAATTGGTATCAGAGCCTCGTCTCTTTATTAAGGACTTTACCGTTCAAAGAGTATGGTTGATACCGTAGACGGTATGGAGGAACACTCCGGTGTGAATCCGATCTCGTCTACGGGAGATGGGGGAACGTTGGTCTCTCGTGAGGAGTTCAATGTGGCCTTGGAGACATTGAAAACCTCCATGACGACCGAAGTTGAAAGCATGTTTACTAAATTTCTTGAGGGGCTTAAACTATCCACCGCACCGTTGAAAGTGGGTAACCCCGCCAACAAGGTGACGGATGCTATCCCCGACAAGGGGGAAGCTAGTAGTGAAAAGGCTCCTTCTTCTAGTGGTAAGAATGGCACCGGCATCTTTGCCCATGTGGAACCACCACTTGTTTATGGTGGACCGGTTCCTTCTACTCATTTGAATCATGCCGGTCCTCCCCCTAAGATTGTGAAAAATGAGGATTTTGATTCTTGGGTTTACCGCTTTAAATGTCATTTAAATCATGTGAACACTAACCTTTGGAGAATCATTGAAGAAGGGTTCTATCCACATGATCCAAGCAACTTCACTCCTCGGGAAGCCGCGGACAATCAATTCAATGAGAATGCTCTCTTCATCATTCAATATGCAATTCCACCCGAAGACCTACCTCATCTTCGTCCCTTCGCCTTGGCCAAAGATGCATGGCATTGTGTTGTCTCTCTCTACCGGGGAAGCGCAAGCATTCAACGCTCCAATTATGAAGTGATACAAGATGAGGCCGATGAGTTTGCAATGAAAGAAGATGAAGAACCTCGTGAGCTTTATCGGAGAGTAACCAAACTCGCGGTCTCACTACGAGATCACGGGAGCAAGGACACGGATGACAATTGGATCAAGTGCAAATTCCTCAAGGCAATGATGCCCTATCACAAGGCCATGTCCTCCGTCATCCGTCAAAGACCGGACTTCCACACTTTGACCTCAAGCGAAGTGTTGGATGATTTTGTGGCCATGAACATTTTGGACAAGACCGCCGACAATGCGGTGCTCCGTTCTCAACGGGCAAAGAAGCCTAACCTTGCATCGAAGGCCAAGCTCACCGTGGAAGAAGAAGAAGAGGAAGAAGAGGAGAGCAACCCCGGAGATACGAAGTATGCATATCATAAACACATGGCACTTGCTTCAAGGCAATTTTGGAGCAAGAAAAACTCGAGGCCAAACTTTAGCAAAAATAACTCGAGTGGCACAAGGGGCAAGCAACGTGTAAGGACTTGCTACAATTGCGGCAACGTGAGTCATTTCGTTGCAGAATGCCCGTATGAGAAGAGGGAAGACAATGGTGGCAAACTCATCCGAAAGGACAAGGCCAAGTCGTTCCCCAACAAGAACTTCATCAAGAAGACTCCTCCCAAGGCCTTGGTTGTGCAAGAAGAGTACAATGAGGATGATGAAGATGATGAGTCGGTTGCCATGGCCTCCGTTGCCATTGCAACAACGTCACGGGTGTCTCTCTTCGACTCACCCAATGAGAGCATCACCGCCAAGTGCCTCATGGCTAAAGCCACCAACAAGGTAACCCCTAACATCAAAACTACCTTCATTAATCATCCTTCCCCGACAGATAGCATTAATGAACTTGAGGGAGCTAATGCGGAGGCTAACGAGTTTGAGGCCTTTATGGGAAAACTCAAGGGAAAATCCAAGAAGCACTTTGTTGCTCTCTTGGAACAACTTGGTGAAGCCAATGACATGATTGAGGCTCACGAAGACACCATCTCTAAGATGGAAGGGCATAGTCGTGACTATGCCGATGAGATTTCGGATCTTTCCAATGCTCTTGAGGAAGAGCGTGGTCTTCGTTTGGCTCTTGAGGAGTCACACAACGTTGATCATGCTAAGTTAAAGAAAGATTATGATCATGTCCTCATTGTTTCTCGTGTGCTAAATTCCGAGAAGGCCAAACTCGGGGTTGATCTTGCTAGACTCAAAGAGGAGTTTGATATACTTGACAAGGCCCACAAGGCCTTGAAGGGTATTCACGCTAGTCTCAAGGAGTCTCATGATCAACTCCAAGTGAAGCTAACTAAGGAGAAAGCAACTTTTCCTCATATGGTTTTAATTGATAATGCAAATGCTACTAACCCGTGTTGTGAGCATATACATCTTGTTGAGGAAAATGCTAAGTTGAAGGAGCAACTTGAGAGAGGTCTTGCAACTTGCATACAAGGCAAAAAGAATCTCAACGATCTCTTGATCAACCAAAAGGGAGGTGTGGCCAAGGAAGGGGTTGGGTACGTGCCCGACTCCAAGAATAAGAAGAAGAATGACAAGACCAAACGACCTCCTCCCCTCATGCAAACCTTTGTGAGGGAGGGAGAGAGTGCCCCCGAGGAGAAGAAGAAGAACAATGTCAAGAAGGGCAATGTCACCCCTCTCAACAAAGCCGGCGATTTTAACCCTTCTTATGTGTTATGCCGTGCTAGTGATGGGCATGTTTATGCCAAATTTGTTGGTTCTCTTCATGAGTACATTGAATGGTCTATTTGGGTTCCCAAGACCCTTGTTACTAACATCAAAGGACCCATTACAAAATGAGTACCTAAAACCAAGCATTGATCTCTTGTAGGTGTTTGCTTCCGGTGGTGGATCATGGTTGCTCGATAGTGGAGCTACAAATCATATGACCGGAAGTAAGGACTTGGCGGTGGACGTGCACAAAGTTCCATCTATGCCCACCAATGTCGAGTGGGGTGACGCCTCATCTTCTAAGGTATTGGGACCTGGCAAGGTGGTCATCTCTCATGATCTCACGATCGAGAAGGTCATGCTTGTTGAGTCCCTTACATACAATTTACTTTCCGTTCGTCAACTTGCAATCATGGGCTTTGCCACTTTCTTTGATATTGATACCGTGGCCCTCTTGTGGAGCAAGACTCTTAAAGTAGTCTTTATTGGGAACGTCGAGAACGGTCTATATGTGATTAACTTTTCGGAGCGACCCACTAAGACCGCGACGTGCCTAATGGCTAAAGTTGACGTGGGATGGCTTTGGCATCGCCATTTAGTCCATGTCAATATGAGATATTTGTAAAGTCTTCTCAAGGGGGACCATGTCCGTGTACTAACGAATGTTAGTTTTGTAAAGATCATGCTTGCAGTGCCTGTATCGAAGGAAAGCTACATTAGAAGGCTCACCCTCCCACGACTATCATTTATTCAAAGAGGCCCTTGGAGCTCCTTCACATGGATCTCTTTGGGCCCCCATCCTTCGATAGTCTTGGAGGTAGGAAGTATTGCTTGGTGATTGTGGATGACTACTCAAGGTACACGTGGGTGTATTTCTTCAAGAGGAAGAGCGAGACCCAACAAACCGTTATTGACTTTGCAAATGAAGCACAACGTCAACACAATGCAAAGATCTTGACAATAAAAAATGACAACGGCACCGAATTCAAGAACTACACCTTGGATGAATTTCTTAGTGATGAGGGAATCAAGCATCAATATTCTGCACCATACACCCCTCAACAAAACGGTGTTGCGGAGAGGAAGAACCGGACGTTGATGGATGCGGCAAGGACCATGATGGCAGAGTTCAAGTCTCCGTACAACTTTTGGGCCGAAGCCATCAACACCACGTGTCATGCATCCAATCGGCTCTACCTCCGCAAGGGCTTGAACAAGACTCCATACGAGATACTCACCGGTAATAAGCCCAACCTCAAGTACTTCCGGGTATTCGGGTGTAAGTGTTTCATTCTCAAGAAAGGTGTTCGGTTGTCTAAATTTGAGGCTAGAGCTTATGAGGGCATATATGTTGGCTATGCTACAAACTCTCATGCTTACCATGTCCTCAATAAATCCACGGGACTTATTGAGGAGACGTGTAACGTGGAGTTTGATGAGAATAACGGCTCCCAAGTTGAGCAAAGTGGCACTTGTGATGTAGGTGATGAAATTCCTCCCCAAGCTAGAAGAAGAATGGGTGTTGGCTTTATCCTACCCATTGAGAAACCCCTTATGGCCGAAGGAGAAGGACAAAGCTCCACGCAAGTGGAGCCATCACCAACCCAAGGCCCACACGCTTCCGAAGAACAACATGAAGGCTCTCATCCTCAAGAACATGACCAAGGGCAAGATCACGCTCAAGACGATGTTGACACATCAAGTGATGTCCAAGGTCAAGTTCTCTCCTCCGAGCAAGTTCAAGAACAAGAACAAGCCCATGACGACGCTCAAGATGATCAAGTGACCACTCCTCGTCTCACCCCCGAGGAGGAATTAGAGCGTCGTGCCGCCAAGGTTGCTTCCAAGCTCTCCACCAAGGATCATCTCATGACAAATGTGCTTGGAAACTTAAGAAAGGGGGTAAGCACTCGTAGACAATTAGCTAATTATTGTGAGCATCACGCGTTTGTCTCTTGTGTGGAACCCCACAAGGTCTATGAAGCGCTAGAAGATCCGGATTGGCTCAATGCCATGCATGAAGAACTCAACAACTTCGAGCGCAACAAAGTGTGGAGATTGGTGCCAAGACCAACCGGGAATCACAATGTCATAGGAACCAAGTGGATATTTAAGAACAAGCAAGATGCCCATGGGATTATCATTCGCAACAAGGCTCGTTTGGTAGCACAAGGCTACTCCCAGGTCGAGGGTATCGACTATGGTGAAACCTTTGCTCCCGTTGCTCGTCTTGAATCCATTCGCATGTTGATTGCATATACTTCTCATCATAACTTTAAGTTACAACAAATGGATGTGAAGAGTGTTTTTCTTAATGGTCCTATTAATGAATTGGTTTACGTCAAGCAACCCCCCGGGTTCGAGGATCCCTACTTTCCCGATCATGTGTATCAACTCGATAAGGCGCTCTATGGCCTTAAACAAGCCCCACGTGCGTGGTATGACCACCTTACTGAGTTGTTACAAGACCGTGGTTTTGAAGTTGGGCTAATCGACCCCACTCTTTTTACTAAGAAGGTCAAAGGGGAGTTGTTTGTGTGCCAATTATATGTTGATGATATTATCTTTGGTTCTCCTAACAGAGCTTTCAATGAGGAATTTGCCGCTCTCATGACCTCAAAGTTCGAGATGTCCTTCATGGGAGAGTTGAAGTTCTTTCTAGGGTTCGAAGTGAAGCAAAGAAGAGAAGGAACCTTCATCAATCAATCCAAATACACTCAAGACATGCTCAAGAGATTCAAGCTAAGTGACGTCAAGCCGGCCTCCACTCCAATGCCCACCAAGTGCCAACTTGACTTAGATCCCAATGGTAAAGTGGTGGATCAAAAGGTATATCATTCCATGATTGGATCCTTGCTTTACCTTTGTGCATCTAGACCGGACATCATGTTGAGTGTGGGAATTTGTGCACGGTTTCAAGACGCACCTAAGGAAAGTCACTTTGTGGCGGTCAAATGTATCTTTCGATATTTGGCTCATACCCCAAACTTTGGCTTATGGTACCCAAGAGGATCAAACTTCAAGCTTGTAGGGTACTCGGATTCCGATTGGGCGGGAGACAAAGTGGATAGGAAGTCCACTTCCGGAGGGTGTCAATTCCTTGGTTGCTCTTTGGTAAGTTGGTCTTCCAAAAAGCAAAGTTGTGTGTCTCTCTCGTCCACTGAGGCGGAGTATGTTGCCGCCGGTAGTTGTTGTGCACAACTTCTATGGATGAGGCAAACTTTAAAGGATTATGGTGTCACTTGTGACAAAGTGCCTCTTTGGTGTGACAATGAAAGTGCCATCAAGATTTCTCTCAACCCGGTGCAACACTTCAAGACGAAGCATATTGAGATTCGGTATCACTTCATCCGGGATCACATTAGGCGAGGAGAGATCGAGCTCAACTATGTCAACACTCATGACAACCTTGCAGATATTTTCACGAAGCCCTTGGATGAAGCAAGATTTCGCGAGTTAAGGCATGAGCTAAATATCATTGATTCGAGCAATGTGGCTTGAACCCTTGCACACTCTACCACGCTCAATTTGTTGTCTAGTTTAGGTGTAGGCATGGAAATAGGGGGAGTGTTGTTCTCTCAATGAACTCTCCCTCCCCCCATTGTGCATAAATTCGATCAAGTCTTTTACTTTAGCCATTGTTGATGGTACTTGTGCTTCAAAGACGAGTTTTGTTCATGGGCCCAAGGTTAAAATCTTCGCGGCGCCATACCTTTTGACTCAAACATAAGTGGCCTCGGCCACCGCCCTCGTTTGAAGAGGTGTGTCTTGGTCTTTTTGCTGGCTCTTCTTTTCTCTTGCCGCTTTTGTCGTTTCTACGAGCAAAAGCCTTGTTGGTTTGGTTGCCATGGCGTGATGGGCGGTACTACCGCTGGTGGTGCGCGGTACTACCGCTCATGAGCGGTACTACCGCCCCCCAGCACGGTGCTACCGCTGAGGGACGGGACCAGGGGGTTAAGTCGGGGCAGGGGAGGTTTCTTCTCCCCCATACCCATTCACTTCGCCCCCTCTTTTCTCTTCCTCTCTCCAGCCTCCACTCGCCGCGGGAGGGCTCCGGCGGATCTCCGTCTCCGGGGCGTTCCTCTCCATTTCCTTTGGTGGAGTCGATCCTCACCCCGTTCTCTTGCCATGGATGCCGGTATTGCCCCGGTTCCTTCTTTCTTTTTGTCTCGTTTTGAGATCTTGTTTCTTAGGGGCAATGGTGGTTGCATCTCTAGATTTTGGGCTAAATCTAGGCTTGAGTTGGTTGGAGAAGGCAACTAGACTATCTCGATTAGAGTTTGGTAGGATTATTTTTGAATTTGGTAGGTCGGTAGTGCCGGATTTGACCACGGTAGTAGAAAACCGTTGTTTCACCGCCTCGTGCTGTAGGAAACTGCTGTTTCTCCGCCTCGAGCAGTACTACCGCTCTTTTTGGAGCGGTACTACCGCTTGACCTAGAGTGGTACTACTGCTCCCTTTGGGGCGGTACTACCGCAGGCATGTCACGGTATTACCGCTGCATGCCAAAATCCATCATTTTCCTGCCTTACCTTGATCTTTTTTGTTGAGTTTGTTGGCTTATGCTCGTTCTTTCTGATTGTTTTGCGTGTTCTTGTGTTTGGCTCCAGGTGATGACCATTCCAAGCAGCAAGGTCGCTGTATCAACCCCGGACGTACTACATCAAAACGCTACCGCACCTCAGAGCCAGCCGGTGGTTCCTTGAGCACCCAACCGCCTCCAGCAAGTGCATCTGCAAGTATTCCTCCACCTCCTCAGCAATCCAAGCGATCCGCCAACAAGCCAAAGGGGAAGACTGTGACTGAGATGACCAACAAGGAGTTTTGGGAGAAGCGTCGCCGCAACCCCTATGCGGTGGACCAAGAACCCACTTTGGTCAACCGCCCGTTCTGGAACCGTTTTCAATTTGCCATCTACTTTGATGTGATCAAGGCCAAGAAGAATCTTTTTGTTGATGTTCGCTCCACTGACACTGATGCTATGGAGAAGGAACCAGAGTACTTTGGCGAAGCCCTTCAGATGTGCACTCAGTTGAACATTCTCAGGATCATGCAATTCAACAAGGACTTCGATGCGGATTTGGTGGCTCAATTCTATGCCACCGTCCATCTTGGGACGGATGTCGACAGGTGTAACACCCCGGATGTAACTTTTCCAATTTGTACTCCAACTCTTGCCGTTTCCGGTGTTAAGTTATTTTATTTTCTCGGGTTCGGGTTTTTGTCTCCGTGTGTTGTTATCGTTGTCATGCATCTCATCTCATGTCATCATGTGCATTGCATTTGCACACATGTTTGTCTCATGCATTCGAGCATTTTCCCCGTTGTCCGTTTTGCATTCCGGCGCTTCGTTCTCCTCCGGCGGTCATTTCTAGCTTTCTTCCGTATGTGGGGATTAAACATTTCCGGATTGTACCGAGACTTGTCATGCGGCCTTGGTTTACTACCGGTAGACCGTCTGTCAAGTTTCGTATCATTTGGACTTCGTTTGATACTCCAACGGTTAACCGAGGGACCGAGAAGGCCTCGTGTGTGTTGCAGCCCAACACCCCTCCAATTTGGCCCAAAACCCACCTAAGCCTTCTCCATCATCTAGATCGTTCGATCACGATCGCGTGGCCGCAAACCGCACCTCATTTGGACTCTCCTAGCTCCCTCTATGCCTATTTAAAGAACCCCTCCGAATCCGGATCTCCCTCTTCCCCGAAACCCTAATTTTTTCCTCTCCGCGCCGGCCGGACACGTCCGATCCGCCGCCGACCAATCGTCGAGCGCCACCTGTCCCGCGCCCATCATCGCCGTCCCGCGCGCCGCCAGGCCCGCCGGGGCCCGAGGCCGGCCCCCACGGCCCAGCGCGCCGCCGCCCGCACCGCTCCCCGCCGCCCGAGCGCACCGCCTCCTCCTCCGAGCCGCCGCCGCCGGAGCAAGCCGGCCCGAGCCGCCGTGCGCCGCCACCACTGCCCGCCGCCTTCGCGCCTCGCCGCGCGCGAGCTCGCCGCCGCCATCCGCCCTTGCTAGGCCGGCCCGAGTACCTCTCCTCGCCGGCGTGCCCCGCTCCTCTTGCCTGAGCCCATCGTCGCCGGAGCCGCCGCCTCGCCGGAGTTCTCCTCCCTCACCGGCCGGATCTGGTGGTTGGACCAGATCCACCGGTCCCCGATCCAAACGCCCGCGCTGTTCCCCGGATCTCCTCATCCCGGGTCCTCCTCGTCCCATTTCCCGCGAGGTCTAATTTCTTCTAAGTCCCGAAATTCTCAGATCCAAGTGCTCCTGTTCATGGCCTCGTAACTTTGCATCCGTAGCTTCGATTCATGCATATAGCATATCAAAATGTTCATCCCAGAGAGTACATCATTTCATTCCATTGCATCATTTTCATTTGAGTTCATCTTGATGCCTGAAATGCTGTTAGAAGAGGGCTACTTGAGATAATTGTCAGATCTGCTACTCCATTTAGCTTTTTGTCATTTTTGCCATGATTATTGTGTGCATGATATGCCCTGATGTTCTACATATGTTTTGTTAAGGGTTTTGTCATCTTTTCAGAGGTGCAACCCATGTATTTTTGTGATGTGTGTGGTGACTAGCACAAGCTTGCAAAGTGGTGCACTTGTTAATTCTGTTTTCAGGGACTTAGCAATTCCACTAAGTCCTTGAGCTGTTTATCTCATGTTGCCATATGTTCATGTTGTTTCCTAGTGATCCATGCCTCTTTTGAGGATGATCAGTAAAGATGTTTTGTTAATCTTGTAGTGCTCTATCCATCCATGTCTTTGTTGGCAATTATGGAGCACCCTAGCTTGAGTCAATCGAGTTCTACTTTTACTACTTTGTGAATCTGGGCAGATTGTCAACTTTTTTGCAATTTTGTCGATGATGTTGTGGTTGATCCGTGCATGCTATGCTATTGTTCTTGCCATGTCTAGCTTGCATTTTGTGCCTTCTTGATGGATGTATGCTTAGCTTGTCATGACTTGCACCGTAGTGAGTGCATCGAGCTCGTAAACATGCCTACTTGATATCTGTTTTCAGCATGCTCCAGTTTTCAAGTCTGAAAACTGATTATGTTTTTGCTATGTTCACATGCTTGCAATTGTATTTTCTGATCCCTTTTGGCTCAAGGTCACTAAGGGACTTTTGTTAAGCTCTTTGAGTAGCTTCATGCCATGCTTTACTTTGCCATATTCAGGTCCTGTAGCATATAGTTTTGTTGCTCCGAAGAGTGCTACCTGATCTGAAATTCCAGACAAGTGTTAATTTCACTAAGTCTAAGATCTGTTTGTCATATGCATTTTTGCCATGCTTGTTTGAACCTGTTAATGGATGAATTGACCGTAGCTCAGTGCTAGACTTTTGTTAAGCATCTTGAATGCATCCCTACCATGTATTTTGTTGTCATGTTTGGGTGCTGTAGCATGTTCATCTCATTGCATTTAGATGGCTACTTGCTGTAAATCGCAGACCGGTGTCATTTTTGAATCGCTTGCCATTTCCAAACCGTAACTCCGATTCCAGCGTTCTTTATATCGTTTTCAAGCGATTTCATCTCATCTTTCCAGTGGCACCCTTGGATTTCCAAGTTGAGGCCAGGTTCATGCATTCTCTGTCACATCTTGCATTTTGCATCCCGCACCGCATCCCGCATAGCATATCATCTTTGCATCATCTTGTTTGGTCCTTGCACGTGGTTGATTGTGTCCTTGTTGCTTGTTTGTCTTGTTTGGGTAGAGCCGGGAGACGAGTTCGCTAACGAGGATCCCGTTGAGTTTGCTTTCGAGGATCCAGTCAACTCTAACAACTGTGCAGGCAAGATGATCATACCCTCGAAATCACTACTATCTTTGCTATGCTAGTTTGCTCGCTCTTTTGCTATGCCAATGCTACGATGCCTACCATTTGCTTTCAAGCCTCCCAAATTGCCATGTCAAACCTCTAACCCACCTTGTCCTAGCAAACCGTTGATTGGCTATGTTACCGCTTTGCTCAGCCCCTCTTATAGCGTTGCTAGTTGCAGGTGAAGATTGGAGGCCGTTCCTTGTTGGAACATTTATTTACTTGTTGGGATATCATTATATAATCTTGTTATCTTAATGCATCTATATACTTGGTAAAGGGTGGAAGGCTCGGCCTTATGCCTGGTGTTTTGTTCCACTCTTGCCGCCCTAGTTTCCGTCATATCGGTGTTATGTTCCCGGATTTTACGTTCCTTACGCGGTTGGGTTATAATGGGAACCCCTTGATAGTTCGCCTTGATTAAAGCTTTTCCAGCAATGCCCAACCTTGGTTTTACCATTTGCCACCTAGCCTCTTTTTCCCTTGGGTTTCCGGAGCTCGAGGGTCATCTTATTTTAACCCCCCCCCCCCGGGCCAGTGCTCCTCTGAGTGTTGGTCCAACCTAGAGTCCTGTGCAGCGCCCCCTCGGGGAAACTCGAGGTTTGGTTTTAGTTGCACGGAGCGCTCATCTGAGTGTGCCCTGAGAAAGAGATATGTGTAGCTCCTATCGGGATTTGTCGGCACATTCGAGCGGTGTTGCTGGTCTTGTTTTAACCTGTCGAAGTGTCTTGAATAACCGAGATACCGAGTCTGATCGGAACGTCTTGGGAGGAGGTCTATTCCTTCGTTGACCGTGAGAGCTTGTCATGGGCTAAGTTGGGACTCCCCTGCAGGGATTTGAACTTTCGAAAGCCGTGCCCGCGGTTATGGGCAGATGGGAATTTGTTAATGTCCGGTTGTAGATAACTTGAACCTTAACTTAATTAAAATGAATCAACTGAGTGTGTTACCGTGATGGCCTCTTCTCGGCGGAGTCCGGGAAGTGGACACGGTGTTGGAGTAATGTTTGTGCAGGTTGTTCTCTAGTTTCTCGCTCGCGCTTTGCCTCCTCCTCTCGCTCTCTTTTGTGAACCGGATAGCCACCATATTTTGCTAGTCGCTTGCTGCAGCTCCACATATATTTACCTTGCCGTACCCATAAGCTTAAATAGTCTTGATCGCGAGGGTGCGAGATTGCTGAGTCCCTGTGGCTCACAGATTACTATTACACCAGATGCAGGGCCTGATGATTCCGCTCCAGGAGACGCGCTTGAGCTCAAGTGGGAGTTCGACGAGGACTCTCAACGTTACTATGTTTCCTTTCCTGATGATCAGTAGTGGTGCCTAGTTGGGGGTGATTGGGACCGTGTCGCTTGTTGGGTTATCTTTTATTTTGGCGCCGTAGTCGGGCCATGAGTGTTTGGTTGATGTAATGTTATTTATATACTTGATTGACGTGGCGAGTGTAAGCCAACTATGTTTCTCCCCTTTATGATTTATATTACATGGGATGTTGTGAAGATTGCCTAACTTGCGACATATGCCTTCAATGCGATTATGCCTCTAAGTCGTGCCTCGACACGTGGGAGACACGGGTCGCGGCGTTGGCAGAAGATTTGAAGCCGCCCGACCCTTGGTACATGGCCACCCGTTGATCGAAGTTACTCAACATAGAGAAGAGTTCATCGAGAGATACCGGGGTGGTGCGGACATCGAGGGCAGAGACCAAGGGCTGGTACTCCATGTCGAGGCCGTGAAGGATGTAGCTGATGAGTTCGTCGTCCTGCAGAGGCTTGCCGGCGGCCGCCAGCTCATCGGCGAGGCCACGCATGTGGGCGAAGAAGGTGGCGACCGATTGGGTGCCCTTCTGCGCGCTGAGCAGGGCCGTGCGTATGTTATTGACACGGCTCAAAGACTGCGAGGAGAACATACCTGCGAGCGTCGTCCAGAGCATGCTCGCCGTGGTGATCGTGGTCACCTGCAGCAGGACCTCTTTGGTGAGGGTGCTGAGGAGATAGCCCAGCACCTGCTGGTCCTCCCGGACCCAGAGATGGTGGAGAGGGTTGGGCTCAGAGGTTTCCTTCCCATCCTTATCTTTGGTGGTGAGGAACTTGGCCGGCTCCGGTGTTGTGCCTTCGGCGTAGCCAAAGACTCCCGCGCCCCTGAGCTGCGGCGTCACCTGCGCGCGCCAGAGGACATAGTTGGTGCGGGTCAGCTTCTCCGTGACTTGGCCGCTGAGGTTGGTCTGGGAAGCGCCGGAGGAAGACATGGCTGGAGATTGGATCGCTAGATGGCTTTGGAGAGGATCGCTCTGATTACCATGTGCGATATGCGGAAACGCCTTGTCCTCGGTGCGAGGGGGCGTGGTACGTGTTATAGGCAGGGGCGCAACAACCCTGTAGCGCATACATGAGATCTTACAGGAGACTTGGAGAGGAAGGGATAGAGTAGGTTACAATAGATAGATATCAACTAACTACCTAGCCTATCTCCTGGTGGACTCCTAGACTCCTGGTGCGGCGCATGAGAAAGAGGCCAACGTGACAGGTTGATAAGTTGTTTGACAAGCTGCATGCATCCTTGGATGCAGAGGCCAGGGGTTTCAACCTCCTTTTCAAAAAAAGAAGACAAGTTTACATGCTAAAAGGGAATAAAGAGGATGTCCTTCCATTCTCATTCTCCAATTGAGCAAGCACACAGGAGCAAATTACCGATACGGCACCAAATTACTAATAACCAAGAAAGATAACGTGAATTGTACAAATCATAAAACAAGCCTCACCTAAACTTTGCCAAACGATTCATACAGCTCGCTGCAGCATGAGAATTATAATCTCTTATAAGAACAGAGAACATGCCCTCGTTATTCCCATTACCTGCAGATAAAAATCCAATAAAACTTTGTTTGCTTCGAAATATGTCAAGAAATATGAAAATTCAAAAATTAGCACAGGCGAACAGTGATTTTTACAAACATGGATGACAAAAGGCACATCATTTATTATATGTGGTTTATGGAGTGCTTCATGAGACTAAAACATGTCAGAGTTATGGCTGAGTAACAAAATCCTAAAGAAGAAGGAAACATTCAAAGAACGCAGTACACATTGTTCTAGAATCTAGAATGACCTGGATACAGGATACCCATAATAAAATCGGTGCTCAGATACAATCATGCAATACTTTGTTTCAGACAGCAGATAACTTGGAACGTTCAAGGACCCATCCTAAGCTTTCTCAAATTACATCCTAAACTTTGCATAGAATTTCCCAATTTAATTTGTAATAGGCAAAAGATTATCATTGCAGAGTTAAGTTAAACTTTCTACAGAAGTGGAGCACGGTAAGGTGGACTAATCACAGGTTCGCTTCTTTAGCTGCTCAGGTGGGACGTGCATAGCTCATTTTATGAGTCAAGATGAAATAGTACCATTCCAACATCAAATAAACAATTTTCATTACTCAGGAATGTAAAACAATACGAAGCATTATAATGAAAAAGAAAAATACTGCTGTACAAACAGAACAGTTTATTAGGAAGATGCATACAAAACTACAATAGCAGTTCAGCCTTCTAACCCCAAGCAATGGTTCTTGAGATGAATCATGAAATCAGAAATCAAAATAATCTTATTAAAGGCATTTTTAGCAAAGCCATCACTAGTTTTCTCACCCAAAGTTTTCTTGCCAACTTGCCCACATAAAAGCTCACTGTTTCGGAAGTAGACAAAACCATCATTCGGACACATTGTCTCTTCCAAAACTGTAATTGCCTTTTTGTCACGTTCTTTAAGTTTCATGTAAATTTTCTCTTCAACGGTAAGATTCAGAAACACCTTTGTACACGCGTTAGGACGTACTAACACACTGAATAACTGCTTGCCCGTCCAAAGCTCAATAGGCTGCAAAAAAAGAACATGGTCAATATTCATACATGGGTCAAAACTTTAGTAAGAAGGCTAACATGGACAAACATGCATACGGAAAAAAAAGGATTTCACAGAGGAAAATAAAAATGATGCTTTATTTTGTTGTCTTTTGTTATGCATAGAAAAAGGCATTAGTAATAACTCGTCTAATAGACCAAACTAGTTATTATACGTAGAGAGCACACGAGCAAGGATGTCTCATTTCCTATATTAGTTTTCAACAATATTCTACTAGCTCATTTACCATGCATCTCCTCTTAACTACACCAGTAGAAGCACAAACAACACAATTTTTTACAGAACCAAATTTATATTTGCAATGAACATTAAATCGAGGATAACATGTAGCCACAGAAAACTAGTTGAAAAATATTACCTTAATTAAGGCTGGTGTTGGGAGATCAATATATTCCATTGCATCACCAAGATATGAACACAAGAGAGTAAAATAAGACCTGTCATAGAAGGTATCTTTCCTTGTGACTAGAAAAGACGAGGTCAAAAAGTCTTGTGTGGAAGCAACCAGTATTTCTCCATTCTTAGGGGTACATAGATTATTCTGAACCTGCAAAAAATAAATATTTGTTACCAAATCAGTTTTGTGCATCAAAAAGCATAACAAAAACGTTAAACTGTAGCAAAGAAGAGTTAGCAAGTGCTACCCCCATAAGCATAAATGCTTCAGTACGAGCTTCCTCTGTCTGTGGGACATGCAAATTCATCTCATCTCCATCAAAATCAGCATTATAAGGGTTACAAACAGACTCATTAAATCTTAATGTTCTCCAGGGCATTATCCTTGCCTGTATTTAAATACAAATGTAATGAAACGTTAGACAAATTATTTAGTACAACAAGTAATGGTGTGGTATGGAGCAATTTGTACCCTGTGTGACATAATTGACATTCTATGCAAGCTTGGTTGTCTGTTGAAGAGGACAATGTCTCCATCTTCTAAATGCCTTTCGACTATACAGCCATACTTCAAATCCCGTGCGGCGATCCTTCTATCAGCATACTTTAAGTGCCTAAATGTAGTCCAGGGCAATATATGAGAGCTGCTTGAAAAGAAGCAGAATTTCAAAAAACAAATACAACTTACAGCTTTGTTCCATCAGATTGTATTATAAAATTTGCCCCTGGATGTTTATTTGGTCCATTTCGTATACATTGGCGCAGCTTCTCTATGTTATGATATGAAACTCGTTCAGGATAAGTCAAGACTCGAGCCATCAAAACAGGAATAGCCACCTGAAGTTCGAATTAATAATGACATGAAAAATCAATTGGAGGGTGAAAATAAATAGCATCGGTAACCTATGGACAAGTACCTCTGTTATTCTCAAATTTGGGTCAGGAGATATGACAGTCCTCCCAGTGTACTCAGTACGTTTCCCAGACAAGTTCCCACGAAATCGACCTGTCTTCCCTTTGAGTCTTTGCATAAGGCCACGATGTTGTGAATCAGAAAGAGAGGGGGCATCACTGTTGATATATTCAATAACTTGGAGTTGAAGGTCTTGCCAGGAATTCTTCAAAGAAACAAAGAAGAAAATTGTGTTAGAGTATCTCAACAGAAATGGCACTTTGATTAGTCGAATATAAGTACTACAACAACAACAAAGCCTTTAGTCCCAAACAAGTCGAATAGAAGTACTACCAGAGTGAAAATGATCACAATGCAAATTGTGCAGCATAAATACAACATCAAATTTATTTCTAAGTTTGTATAATCTAATTAAGAATGTGTAGAATAAATTATCAATTAAAATATCAGAATTACAGAACCCTTTGAATGGTGAAGTTGATGATGCACCAGCCACCAGCCAATACAGGAAGAACAATAGGAAGTCATAAGTCACAGTTGAAGTTATTAGTTCAAAATATTCAATTTTGTTGGCACAGTTTATCTATTTTCAACTCAGACCTTAAATCATTATATCCTGAACAGCACTTCCATAAAGCCAACAAAAATTTATACTGCGTCTGGAGCAGAACTCATCATCTTATCCAACGAAACAATCAGTTCTGGCCTTGGGAATTACATGAACATATAGAGGCAGACTAATTTCTAAAATGTAATGAAAAAGAAATCAGAGAACACAAAAGTCGCCCTCCACAGAGGTGAAAGAGAAATGGTACTAAATATAAGAGAATGTTGGAAAAACAAATGAAGTGCTCTGAGTTATCTTACAAAGCAATTCACGGGTGATTCGCCTTTTTTAAGGGCCTCTTTAATTATGTGATTTGCAGTAACAATATTCTTCAATATGCAAGTAATACTATCTTCATTGCTGCAAGAAGCAAAGACATTAGTGGCATTTCAATGGCACGTGGCTATGCTGAAACACCATTACAGAGAACAAACCTCATTTTATTACCACCAACAAAAACAGAAGGACGGATGGGCACAGGTGGCACTGCAATCTCTGTAATGATAAGTTTCTCGGGTCTGTCACCAAGGTTCAGCAGTTCACAGTCCTGAAGTATGACAAAACCAATCAAGCAAGAGAACCTATGTTTGATAAATTGTGGTACTCTACCGAAAGTAACAAGTACTCCTGTAACATGACAAACGACATCTACCTCATCAGTCATTCTTGTGAAAAGAGCGAGGACGGTTTGAGGGTCTAACAGGTGAACAGAAGGAAAGGATAGTTTTTCTTTCTTGTGTGATAAAGCAGACCGAAGTTCTTCTGTAGTTCTGTCCAAAGTTTTGCTACAGTCATGAACAATTGCCAAGCCTCCTCTGTCCTTTGGCCCCTTCTTAGTTACACCTGTACATGCAACCCAAAATAGAAGGTTAAGTTCTAAAAGCTGTCAGGTCAGGTGTTTATTACTACGTACTAGTATTTTTCAAGTGATGAGCAACATAAGAAAGATAAAAGAAGCATTAGAAGTAAGCTTGCCATTCATGTATCCACACCAGTGGCAACGGCATGGCCTGCATTTGTCCCTGACTTTACTCAGGATGACGCTTTTGTGCAGTACTTCTGCTCTCGGATTCCTCATCCTCTTCAAAAACTCTTGGCGGTCTTTCTCCGAAAGAAGAACCCTGCTGCAGCGCTGCAAAGGCATCGCATCGTGAGGAGTGGTTAAGGAAAGGAAAAACTAAAACATGATCAGACATATAAGGAAAAAAACATTGCCTTGCAGATGCACTTCAACACATTGACGGTACTGTTGAAGAATCCGATGTTGAAAACCGGAAGCGCAAGCTTGATGTAACCGAAATGGCCCGGGCACTCGGTGTATGAACCGTGGCAAGTTGTGCACTCCCCAAACTTGTTTGCAGCTCCCTGAAATTTGTCACGATATATCACAGAAATCTTCCATTGGCTCATTTATTTCACAAGGAAGACTTTTATTCATCGGCTGGCAAAAATTTGTTGAAATGTCATAACAAGAGCCCAGCCCTCTAATTACAACTATATGCCACACAAGTATTGTTCAGTAAGACAATGCATTGCACACACACACACACACACACACACACACACACACACACACACACAAGACAGTGGCATTCCTTTTACAGGAAGCAGTATATATAATTCTGAATTGTTCATAAACCCCTCACAGTGGCACTCCCCATATATATACTCTGTTTGCAGCTCCCTGAAATTTCTCAGGGTGAATCTCGCGAGCATTTCGTTTAATTTATTTCGAAAAATGACGACCTTTTATTGCAAAATATTGCGTGAAATGTCCCAACAAGAGCTGGTCCTCGGATTACAGCTATACCATATATGCCACGGATTGATCAATTAGTAAAGCATCTACTACATCTTACACGGACACAAAAGGTGGCATGCCCTTCATCGTGCGAAGCAACATAAATACACACACACACGCACACAGACAGACAGCCTCAAGTAGCGGAAAGAGCAGCAGCATACCATCCGCGTGTCGAGCAAACCGCCGGGAGCGGGCTTGCGGTTCTCGTCGTAGATCCAGCCGTTATAGACCTGCGCCTCCGCGGACTTGCGGACCTCGCCGCCGGACAAGGTGCTGAACCGCATGCTCTTTCTGAAGAGACGCAAATCATCCGAGCAAACAGCGGCAGAAGCGAAGACAAAAAAAATCCGTCAGTGAAATAGACTTGGGCGGCGGGAGCGAAATTGAAGCGAGCAATCAAGCAGCGGAAGCATCGATGCTTTTGGTTTGAGCGCATACGTACATCCTGTGAGTGCCGTCGTCATCCACGTACGGCTCCTTGGTGCACCGCAGCTTCTGCGCCTCCCCCTGCTGCTGCCACCGCGCCGCCGCCATCGGTCCGGCCTCGCCTCGCTTTTCGCTGGAATTCGTTGCCGCCGGCGGGGTGTGGGAACGGGATGGGTGGCGCTAGGAGGGAGAGGCAACGGCGCTCGCCTGCAGGAGACTTAAATAGGCAGGGAAGAAATGTGCGTATGTTTAAAGTTACGTTTTCTAGATACGAAACCGGAGCGCCGCCACCGCTCGATCTGAGGATTAGAGTTTTCTCCGAAGCCGCACGATGGACGATGAGAGCCGCGACGACGCCTTTAAAAAAGAAACGAGCTTCGCCGTCGCCCGTCCGAACGAAGATAGAGCAGGTTTTTACCCCGGCCAACACTCACCGCCATCGAACACTACACCCCGGCAACCACGCCGCCAACACGGCCATGGTCACCGGGCAGCGCCAAGACACGGGCTCTGCCCAAGAGCACCGTGCATCACCACCAGGACCGCCTGTTAGAAATATGCCATAAAGACAATAATAAAATGGTTATTATTATATTTCCTTGTTCATGATAATTGTCTATTGTTCATGTTATAATTCTGTTATCCGGAAATCGTAATACATGTGTGAATACATAGACCACAACATGTCCCTAGTGAGCCTCTAGTTGACTAGCTCGTTGATCAATAGATGGTCACGGTTTCCTGACCATGAACATTGGATGTCATTAATAACGGGATCACATCATTAGGAGAATGATGTGACGGACAAGACACAATCCTAAGCATAGCGCAAGATCGTGTAGTTCGTCTGCTAAAGCTTTTCTAATGTCAAGTATCTTTTCCTTAGACCATGAGATTGTGCAACTCCTGGATACTGTAGAGATACTTTGGGTGTGCCAAACATCACAACGTAACTGGGTGACTATAAAGGTGCGCTACGGGTATCTCCGAAAGTGTCTGTTGGGTTGGCACGAATCGAGACTAGGATTTGTCACTCCGTATGACGGAGAGGTATCTCTGGGCCCACTCGGTAAGACATCATCGTAATGAGCTCAATGTGACTAAGGGTTGGTCATGGGATGATGTGTTACGGAACGAGTAAAGTGACTTGCCGGTAACAAGATTGAACGAGGTATTGGGATACCGACGATCGAATCTCGGGCAAGTAACGTACCGATTGACACAGGGAATTGTATACGGGATTGCTTGAATCCTCGATATCGTGGTTCATCCGATGAGATAATCGTGGAACATGTGGGAGCCAACATGGGTATTCAGATCCCGCTGTTGGTTATTGGCCGGAGAGTTGTCTCGGTCATGTCTGTATGGTTCCCGAACCCGTAGGGTCTACACACTTAAGGTTCGATGACGCTAGGGTTATTAGGAAGACTTGTATGTGATTACCGAATGTTGTTCGGAGTCCCGGATGAGATCCCGAACGTCACGAGGAGTTCCGGAATGGTCCGGAGGTGAAGATTTATATATAGAAAGTTGTCATACGATCACCGAAAAGGTTCGGGGGCATATCGGTATTGTACCGGGGCCAGCCACCCCCTTGGCCGCCGCCCCCCTCTAGATCTCATCTAGAGGGGGCCGGCCCCCTTCCTACTTCCCCTATAAATAGAGGGGCAAGGGGAGGGCTGCACAACACATCATAGGCGCAGCCCCTCCCCTTCCCAACACCTCTCCTCCTCCGTTAAGAGCTTGGCGAAGCCCTGCCGGAATACTGCCGCTCCACCACCACCACACCGTCGTGCTGCTATTGGAGCTCTCTTCCTCAACCTCTCCCTCCTCGTTGATGGATCAGGCGCAGGAGACGTCTCCGCTCCGTACGTGTGTTGAACGCGGAGGTGCCGTCCGTTCGGCGCTAGGATCATCAGTGATTTGGATCACGTCGAGTACGACTCCATCAACCCCATTCTCTTGAACGCTTCCGCTCGCGATCTACAAGGGTATGTAGATGCACTCCGCTCCCTCTCGTTGCTAGATGACTCCATAGATTGATCTTGGTGATGCGTAGAAAATTTTAAATTCTGCTACGATCCCCAACAGTGGCATCATGAGCTAGGTCTATGCGTAGTTTCTATGCACGAGTAGAACACAAGTTGTTGTGGGCGTCGATTTTGTCAATTTACTTGCCATTACTAGTCTTATCTTGATTCGGCAGCATCGTGGGATGAAGCGGCCCGGACCGACCTTACACGTACGCTTACGTTAGACTGGTTCCACCAACTGACATGCACTAGTTGCATAAGGTGGCTAGCGGGTGTCTGTCTCTCCCACTTTAGTCGGGTCGGATTCGATGAAAAGGGTCCTTATGAAGGGTAAATAGAAATTGGCATATCACGTTGTGGTTTTGACGTAGGTAAGAAACGTTCTTGCTAGAAACCTATAGCAGCCACGTAAAACTTGCAACAACAATTAGAGGACGTCTAACTTGTTTTTGCAGCATATGCCGTGTGATGTGATATGGTCAAAAGGATGTGATGAATGATATATGTGATATATGAGATAGATCATGTTCTTGTAATAGGAATCATGACTTGCATGTCGATGAGTATGACAACCGGCAGGAGCCATAGGAGTTGTCTTAATTTATTTATGACCTGCGTGTCAACATAAACGTCATGTAATTACTTTACTTTATCGCTAACCGTTAGCCATAGTAGTAGAAGTAATAGTTGGCGAGACAACTTCATGAAGACACGATGATGGAGATCATGATGATGGAGGTCATGGTGTCATGCCGGTGACGATGATGATCATGGCGCCCCGAAGATGGAGATCAAAAGGAGCAAAATTATATTGGCCATATCATGTCACTATTTGATTACATGTGATGTTTATCATGTTTTACATCTTATTTGCTTAGAATGACGGTAGCATAAATAAGATGATCCCTCACAATAATTTCAAGAAAGTGTTCCCTCTAACTGTGCACCGTTGCTAAGGTCCGTTGTTCCGAAGCATCACGTGATGATCGGGGGTGATAGGTTCTAACGTTCGCATACAACGGATGTAAGCCAGATTTACACACGCAATACACTTAGGTTGACTTGACGAGCTTAGCATGTACAGACACGGCCTCGGAACACAGAAGACCGAAAGGTCGAACATGAGTCGTATAGAAGATACGATCAACATGAAAATGTTCGCCGAAGATGACTAGTCCGTCTCACGTGATGATCGGACACGACCTAGTTGACTCGGATCATGTATCACTCAGATGACTAGAGGGATGTCTATCTGAGTGGGAGTTCATTAAATAATTTAATTAGATGAACTTAATTATCATGAACATAGTCTAAAAATCTTTGCAATATGTCTTGTAGATCAAATGGCCCACGCTAATCTTGCCCTCAACTTCAACGCGTTCCTAGAGAAAACCAAGCTGAAAGACGATGGCAGCAACTATACGGACTGGGTCCGTAACCTGAGGATTATCCTCATAGCCGCCAGGAAAGCATATGTCCTTGATGCACCGCTAGGTGAAGCACCTGCTTTCCCTGCAGAACAAGACGTTATGAACGCTTGGCAGACGCGTAGTGATGATTACTCCCTGGTTCAGTGCGGCATGCTTTACAGCTTAAAACCGGGGCTCCAAAAGCGTTTTGAGAAACACGGAGCATATGAGATGTTCCAAGAGCTGAAAATAGTTTTCCAAGCTCATGCCCGGGTCGAGAGATATGAAGTCTCCGACAAATTCTACAGTTGTAAGATGGAGGAGAATAGTTCTGTCAGCGAGCACATATTCAAAATGTCTGGGTTGCACAACCGCTTGTCTCAGCTGGGAGTTAATCTCCCGGATGATGCGGTCGTTGACTGAATCCTTCAGTCGCTCCCACCTAGCTACAAGAGCTTTGTGATGAACTTCAATATGCAGGGGATGGAAAAGACCATTCCCGAGGTATATTCAATGCTGAAATCAGCGGAGGTGGAAATCAAAAAGGAACATCAAGTGCTGATGGTGAATAAAACCACTAAGTTTAAGAAAGGCAAGGGCAAAAAAAACTTCAAGAAGGACGACAAGGGAGTTCCACGCCCGGTAAGCAAGCTGCCGGTAAGAAGCCAAAGAATGGACCCAAGCCTGAGACTGAGTGCTTTTATTGCAAGGGAAACGGTCAATGGAAGCGGAACTGCCCCAAGTACTTAGCGGATAAGAAGGCCGGGAATGCCAAAGGTATATGTGATATACATGTTATTGATGTGTACCTAACCAGCGCTCATAGTAGCTCCTGGGTATTTGATACCAGTGCAGTTGCTTATATTTGTAACTCAAAACAGGAACTGCGGAATAAACGGAGACTGGCGAAGGACGAGGTGACGATGCGCATCGGGAATGGTTCCAAGGTCGATGTGATCACCGTCGGCACGCTACCTCTACATTTACCTACGGGATTAGTTTTAAACCTTAATAATTGTTATTTAGTACCAGCTTTGAGCATGAACATTGTATCTGGATCTCGTTTAATGCGAGATGACTACTCATTTAAATCTGAGAATAATGGTTGTTCTATTTATATGAGAGACATGTTTTATGGTCATGCCCCGCTGGTCAATGGTTTATTCTTATTTAATCTCGAATGTGATGTTACACATATTCATAGTGTGAATGCCAAAAGGTGTAAGGTTGATAATGATAGTCCCACATACTTGTGGCACTGCCGCCTGGGTCACATTGGTGTCAAATGCATGAAGAAACTCCATGCAGATGGACTTTTGGAGTCTCTTGATTATGAATCATTTGACACGTGCGAACCATGCCTCATGGGCAAAATGACAAAGACTCCGTTCTCCGGAACAATGGAGCGAGCAACCAACTTATTGGAAATCATACATACTGATGTGTGCGGTCCAATGAGTGTAGAGGCTCGCGGTGCCTATCGTTATGTTCTCACCCTCACTGATGACTTGAGTAGATATGGGTATGTCTACTTAATGAAACACAAGTCTGAGACCTTTGAAAAGTTCAAGGAATTTCAGAGTGAGGTTGAGAATCAATGTGACAGGAAAATCAAGTTCTTACGATCAGATCGTGAGGGAGAATATTTGAGTCACGAATTTGGCATGCACTTCGGGAAATGTGGAATAGTTTCACAACTCATGCCGCCTGGAACACCACAGCGTAATGGTGTGTCCGAACGTCGTAATCGCACCCTATTGGATATGGTGCGATCTATGATGTCTCTTACCGATCTACCGCTATCATTTTGGGGTTATGCTATAGAGACTGCCGCATTCACTTTAAATAGGGCTCCATCGAAATCCGTTGAGACGAAACCGTATGAATTGTGGTTTGGTAAGAAACCTAAGCTGTCATTTCTGAAAGTTTGGGGATGCGATGCTTATGTCAAGAAACTTCAACCTGAAAAGCTCGAACCCAAATCGGAAAAATGCGTCTTCATAGGATACCCTAAAGAAACTATTGGGTATACCTTCTACCTCAGATCCTAAGGCAATATCTTTGTTGCCAAGAATGGATCCTTTCTAAAGAAAGAGTTTCTCTCGAAAGAAGTAAGTGGGAGGAAAGTAGAACTTGATGAAGTATTGCCTCTTGAACCAGAGAGTGGCGCAGCTCAAGAAAATGTTCCTGAGGTGCCTGCACCAACTAGAGAGGAAGTTAATGATGATGATCATGAAACTTCAGATCAAGTTGCTACTAAACTTCGTAGGTCCACAAGGACACGTTCCGCACCAGAGTGGTACGGCAACCCTGTCCTAGAAATCATGTTGTTAGACAATGGTGAACCTTCGAACTATGAAGAAGCAATGGCGGGCCAGATTCCGACAAATGGCTGGAAGCCATGAAATCTGAGATAGGATCCATGTATGAAAACGAAGTATGGACTTTGACTGACTTGCCAGTTGATCGGCGAGCCATAGAAAATAAATGGATCTTTAAGAAGAAGACAGACGCGGATGGTAATGTGACCATCTATAAGGCTCGGCTTGTCGCTAAGGGTTATCGACAAGTTCAAGGGGTTGACTACGATGAGACTTTCTCACCCGTAGCGAAGCTGAAGTCCGTCCGAATCATGTTAGCAATTTCCGCATTCTATGATTATGAGATATGGCAAATGGACATCAAAACGGCATTCCTTAATGGTTTCCTTAAGGAAGAATTGTATGATGCACCCGGAAGGTTTTGTCGATCCTAAGAATGCTGACAAGGTGTGAAAGCTCCAACGCTCAATCTATGGGCTGGTGCAAGCATCTCGGAGTTGGAACATTCGATTTGATGAGATGATCAAAGCGTTTGGGTTTACGCAGACTTATGGAGAAGCCTGTTTTTACAAGAAAGTGAGTGGGAGCTCTATAGCATTTCTCATATTATATGTGGATGACATACTATTGATGGGAAATGATATAGAATTCTTGGAAAGCATAAAGGCCTACTTGAACAAGTGTTTTTCAATGAAGGACCTTGGAGAAGGTGCTTATATATTAGGCATCAAGATCTATAGAGATAGATCGAGACGCCACATTGGTCTTTCACAAAGTACGTACCTTGACAAGATATTGAAGAAGTTCAATATGGATCAGTCCAAGAAGGGGTTCTTGCCTGTATTGCAAGGTATGAGATTGAGCACGGCTCAATGCCCGACCACGGCAGAAGATAGAGAAAAGATGAGTGTCGTCCCCTATGCCTCGACCATAGGGTCTATCATGTATGCCATGCTGTGTACCAGACCTGATGTAAACCTTGCCGTAAGTTTGGTAGGAAGGTACAAAAATAATCCCAGCATGGAACACTGGAAAGCGGTCAAGAATATCCTGAAGTACCTAAAGAGGACTAAGGATATGTTTCTCGTTTATGGAGATGACGAAGAGCTCGTCGTAAAGGGTTACGTCGATGCTAGCTTTGACACAGATCTGGATGACTCTAAGTCACAAACCGGATACGTGTATATTTTGAATGGTGGGGCAGTCAGCTGGTGCAGTTGCAAGCAAAGCGTCGTGGCGGGATCTACATGTGAAGCGGAGTACATGGCAGCCTCGGAGGCAGCACAAGAAGCAATCTGGATAAAGGAGTTCATTACTGACCTAGGAGTTATTCCCAATGCGTCGGGCCCGATGACTCTCTTCTGTGACAACACTGGAGCTATTGCCCTTGCCAAGGAGCCCAGGTTTCACATGAAGACTAGGCATATCAAGCGTCGCTTCAACTCCATTTGTGAAAATGTTCAAAATGAAGACATAGATATTTGTAAAGTGCGTATAGACTTGAATGTCGCAGATCCGTTGACTAAACCTCTTCCTCGAGTGAAACATGATCAACACCAGAACTTTATGGGTGTTCGATTCATCACAATGTAACTAGATTATTAACTCTAGTGCAAGTGGGAGACTATTGGAAATATGCCCTAGAGGCAATAATAAAATGGTTATTATTATATTTCCTTGTTCATGATAATTGTCTATTGTTCATGCTATAATTGTGTTATCCGGAAATCATAATACATGTGTGAATACATAGACTACAACATGTCCCTAGTGAGCCTCTAGTTGACTAGCTCGTTGATCAATAGATGGTTACGGTTTCCTGACCATGGACATTGGATGTCATTGATAACGAGATCACATCATTAGGAGAATGATGTGATGGACAAGACCCAATCCTAAGCATAGCGCAAGATCGTGTAGTTCGTCTGCTAAAGCTTTTCTAATGTCAAGTATCTTTTCCTTAGACCATGAGATTGTGCAACTCCCGGATACTATAGGAATACTTTGGGTGTGTCAAACGTCACAACATAACTGGGTGACTATAAAGGTGCACTACGGGTATCTCCGAAAGTGTCTGTTGGGTTGGCACGAATCGAGACTGGGATTTGTCACTCCGTATGACGGAGAGGTATCTCTGGGCCCACTCGGTAAGACATCATCGTAATGAGCTCAATGTGACTAAGGGTTGGTCACGGGATGATGTTTTACGGAATGAGTAAAGTGACTTGCCGGTAACGAGATTGAACGAGGTATTGGGATACCGACGATCGAATCTCGGGCAAGTAACGTACCGATTGACAAAGGGAATTGTATACGGGATTGCTTGAATCCTAGACATCGTGGTTCATCCGATGAGATCATCGTGGAACATGTGGGAGCCAACATGGGTATCCAGATCCCGCTGTTGGTTATTGGCCGGAGAGTTGTCTCGGTCATGTCTGCATGGTTCCCGAACCCGTAGGGTCTACACACTTAAGGTTCGATGACGCTAGGGTTATTAGGAAGACTTGTATGTGATTACCGAATGTTGTTCGGTGTCCCGGATGAGATCCCGGATGTCACGAGGAGTTCTGGAATGGTCCGGAGGTGAAGATTTATATATAGGAAGTTGTCATACGATCACCGGAAAGGTTCGGGGGCATATCGGTATTGTATCGGGGCCACCAGAGGGGTTCCGGGGGTCCACCGGGAGGGGCCACCTCTCTCGGAGGGCCTCATGGGCCGTAGAGGAAAGGGAACCAGCCGCAAGTGGGCTGGGCGCACCCCCCTTGGGCCCATGCGCCTAGGGTTGGGGGGAAACCCTAAAGGGGGCAAGCCACCCCCTTGGCCGCCGCCCCCCTCTAAATCTCATCTAGAGGGGGCCGGCCCCCTTCCTCCTTCCCCTATAAATAGAGGGGCAAGGGGAGGGCTGCACAACACATCATAGGCGCAGCCCCTCCCCTCCCCACCACCTCTCCTCCTCCGTTAAGAGCTTGGTGAAGCCCTGCCAGAGTACTGCCGCTCCACCACCACCACGCCATCGTGCTGCTGTTGGAGCTCTCTTCCTCAACCTCTCCCTCCTCCTTGCTGGATCAAGGCGCAGGAGACGTCTCCGCTCCGTACGTGTGTTGAACGCGGAGGTGCCATCCGCTCAGCGCTAGGATCATCGGTGATTTGGATCATGTCGAGTACGACTCCATCAACCCCGTTCTCTTGAACGCTTCCGCTCGCGATCTACAAGGGTATGTAGATGCACTCCTCTCCCTCTCGTTGCTAGATGACTCCATAAATTGATCTTGGTGATGCGTAGAAAATTTTAAATTCTGCTACGATCCCCAACACCGCCGTCCCGACATCCAAGACCTTGACACCACTGCACCCGAGACCCGCCGCTACCCCAACCAAAGAGACGAGCAGAAAAGGATCTGCCTTTGCACCCCTGGCCCACCCTTGCGTCGGGACCCAATAGGTCGGCCAACATTGGCATCCATCGACCCAACCCGTAGCCCGGAGCGCGAGACGAGATCGGTCTTGCAGCACCGTGGGGCAGGGACGAGGTCAGTCCTGCTGCACCGTGCGCGAGACGAGCTCGGTCCTCCTGCACCGGGCACGAGACGAGCAATGGACCGCAGCTGGGAAAGGGCTAGCCCTTCGAAGGGAGTAGCGACCGAGCGCCAAGGAGATGGAGTGAAGGCCAAAACGGTCCGATCGCAGACAAGCCGACGCCAAAGAAGCCGGCCGCCGCCGCAAGCAGATCCGCCAAGCCACCATGAAGCCGCCACGACACCGGAAGTCTACCACCGACGGACCTCCACACGTCGCCGCCCATGGCCGGAGCAACGGCCACATTTGGCCGTTGCCCTACCTGCGTCGCCCGACGAGCTCATAGCATCGGAGCCGCCGGGCATGCACCATCGCCGCCACGCGCCGCCGGCCAACCCCCACCACCAGATTGCTACCTCTTGATCACTGCGTTGGTTTTCCCTTGAAAAGGAAAGGGTGATGCAGTAAAGTAGCATAAGTATTTCTCTCAGTTTTTGAGAACCAAGGTATCAATCCAGTAGGAGATCACGCTTGAGTCCCACGCACCTACACAAATAAATAAGAACCTCGCAACCAACGCGATAAAGGGGTTGTCAATCCCTTCACGGTCACTTACGAGAGTGATCTCTGATAGATATGATAAGATAATATTTTTGGTATTTTTATGATAAAGAGAAATAAAGATGCAAACTAAAATAAACGGCAATAGAAATAACTAAGTGTTGGAAGATTAATATGATGGAAGATAGACCCGAGGGCCATAGGTTTCACTAGTGGCTTCTCTCAAGAGCATAAGTATTACAGTGGGTAAACGAATTACTGTCAAGCAATTGATAGAATTGAGCATAGTTATGAGAATATCTAGGTATGATCATGTATATAGGCATCACGTCCGCGACAAGTAGACCGAAACGATTATGCATCTACTACTATTACTCCACACATCGACCGCTACCCAGCATGCATCTAGAGTATTAAGTTCATAAGAACAGAGTAATGCTTTAAGTAAGATGACATGATGTAGAGGGATAAACTCATGCAATATGATATAAACCCCATCTTTTTATCCTCGATGGCAACAATACAATATGTGTTGTTTCCCTTTCTGTCACTGGGATCGAGCACCGCAAGATTGAACCCAAAGCTAAGCACTTCTCCCGTTGCAAGAAAGATTAATCTAGTAGGCCAAACCAAACTGATAATTCGAAGAGACTTGCAAAGATAAACCAATCATACATAAAAGAATTCAGAGAAGAATCAAATATTGTTCATAGATAAACTTGATCATAAACCCGCAATTCATCAGATCTCGACAAACACACCGCAAAAGAAGATTACATCGAATAGATCTCCAAGAAGATCGAGGAGAACTTTGTGTTGAGATCCAAAGAGAGAGAAGAGGCCATCTAGCTAATAACTATGGACCCGAAGGTCTGAAGTAAACTACTCACACATCACCGGAGAGGCCATGGAGTTGATATAGAGGCCCTCCATGATCAATGCCCCCTCCGGCGGAGCTCCGGAAAAGGCCCCGAGATGGGATCTCTCGGGTACAGAAGGTTGCAGCGGTGGAATTAGGTTTCGTGGTGCTCCTGGATGTTTGGGGGTACGTGGATATATATAGGAGGAAGAAGTAGGTCGGTGGCGCAACGAGGGCCCCACGAGGATGGAGGGTGCGCCCAGGGGGGTAGGCGCGCTCCCCCTGCCTCGTGGCTTCCTTGATTGTTTCTTGACGCCCACTCCAAGTCTCCTGGATCACGTTCGTTGAGAAAATCACGTTCCCAAAGGTTTCATTCCGTTTGGACTCTGTTTGATATTCTTTTCTACAAAACCCTAAAATAGGCAAAAAAAACAGCAATTTGGGCTAGGCCTCCAGTTAGTAGGTTAGTCCCAAAAATGATATAAAAGTGTAAAATAAAGCCCATTAACATCCAAAATAGATAATATAATAGCATGGAGCAATCAAAAATTATAGATACATTGGAGACGTATCAAGCATCCCCAAGCTTAATTCCTGCTCGTCCTTGAGTAGGTAAATGATAAAAGAAGAATTTTTGATGTGGAATGTTTTCTAGCATATTTCTCAATGTAATTTTTTCTTTATTGTGGCATGAATGTTCAGATCCGAAAGATTCAAGATAAAAGTTTAATATTGACATAAAAATAATAATACTTCAAGCATACTAACTAAGCAATCATGTCTTCTCAAAATAACATGGCCAAAGAAAGTTATCCCTACAAAATCGTATAGTCTGGCTATGCTCTATCTTCACCACACAAAATATTTAAATCATGCACAACCCCGATGACAAGCCAAGCGATTGCTTCATACTTTTGATGTTCTCAAACTTTTTTAATCTTCACGCAATATATGAGCGTGAGCCATGGATATAGCACTATATGTGGAATAGAATGGTGGTTGTGGAGAAGACAAAAAAGGAGAAGATAGTCTCACATCAACTAGGCGTATCAAGGGGCTATGGAGATGCCCATCAATAGATATCGATGTGAGTGAGTAGGGATTGCCATGCAACGGATGCACTAGAGCTATAAGTATATGAAAGCTCAACAAAAGAAACTAAGTGGGTGTGCATCCAACTTGCTTGCTCATGAAGACCTAGGGAATTTTGAGGAAGCCCATCATTGGAATATACAAGCCAAGTTCTATAATGAAAAATTCCGACTAGTATATGAAAGTGATAACTCAAGAGGCTCTCTATATGAAGAACATGGTGCTACTTTGAAGCATGTAAGTGCATCTAGTGCCCCTTGGTGATTTTGGTGTATTGAAGACTTATAGGTTAAGGGACTGATGCATTTGTGAGTGTACACAAGTCTATAAATATATGAGGAGTTTGATATTTACAGAGAAAGTCGACCCCTAAAAATGAAGTTCTTCGACTGAAGACTGTGGATTTCTGAAGACTTTGAAAGTGAAGAAATTGGTGTAATCCTGAAGACTTGGTATTCATTCAAGGAACATGAAGCATGAAGACTTTTGTTTTCGTAGTTTCTTTTTCTCCTTCTTGAGTCATAGGAAACACCGTACTGTTAAAGGGGGTTGAGGAAATACTAAGGAAAAATTTCCAAGTGATGCTCAACTCAAAATCCTATACCTATCAATCCCTTCGAGTGAAGCCATTGGAAATCTCATACAGTTCAGTCAATTTCTTCAGTGACAGAGACGAAGTTCTTTTGGTCTCTGAGGAATTTGTTCTGACTGAGGAGTTAGGAATTCGCCAGTGCGGATTGCCTACACAGTGAGGAACATGATAGCCCTGAGAAATTTGCTACTCAAAATTCCGACCGTTGTTGTGCTATGCGCCAGCTGTCCCAAAATATCTACCCACCTAACGGTCATATCATTGAAGGGCATTTATGTCTTATCATGTCGGGCTGCTCCCTAGGCTATAAATAGCCGCCCCCTACAACCACTAGTTGGTTGGCTGCCCCAAGAGAAACTGACACTTGTCATTTGAGAGCATCCCATCCTCCGAGGACTTTGAGTGAAAATCATCAAGTGAGGAAAACCCAAATCCAAACACCTACAAACCCCAAGTGATTGAGCATCACTGAAGAGATTGATCCTGCATGGATCCGACGCTTGTTACCTTTGAAGATTGTGCATCTTCCAGACGGTTAGGCGTCATGGTCTAGAGCATCCAAGAGGAAATTGTGGATCGCCGAGTGACCGAGTCTGTGAAGGTTTGGAAGTCACCTGAAGACTTACCACGAGTGATTGGGCGAGGTCTATGTGACCTTAGCTCAAGGGGAATACGGTGAGGACTGGGTGTCCTGAGCTGCGTGTTCAGGACTGGGTGTCCGGGACTGTGTGTCCTTAGGTTTAAATACCTAGCCACCCTAACCAGACGTACAACTGTCACAGCAGTTGGAACTGGTCTACCAAATCATTGTCTTCACCAAGCTACCTGGTTCCATTTCCTCATTTCTACGTTGTGTGCTTGTTCATATCTGTTTGAAGACTTTAACTAAAGACTTTCTCTATTTCCTCAGTTCAATTTCTTCAGTCTATTTGTCTTATCATGTGTTATCTTGTGTTTACGCTTTCTGTACTCTGTGCTTGTTTTCATTTCTTCATGAAGACCATGCTCATGCTCTGTTATGTTTACTTCTGAGTACTTATTCCGCTGCAAGTAGTTCTTCACTCAGGAATTTCCTCACCCTGAAATTCCTCAGTGAAGAATTCATAAAAACCGCCTATTCACCCCCCTCTAGTCATTATAACGCACTTTCAATTGGTATCAGAGCAAGGTACTCCCTTGTTCTGTGTGATTTTGGTTTAACCGCCTGGAGTTTTAGTTATGTCGACCGCAGGTATGATCAAGGTTTCTGCTGGGTGTCCTACCTTCCATGGGATGGACTACCCCTACTGGAAGAATAAGATGCGCATGCATCTTGAGGCAATTGATAACGATATCTGGTACGTTGTGGAGAATGGTGTTCCCTCTGTCACTCCCACCATCAACGCTGCTGATGTGAAGAGATTCAAGCAACTCGACTCTCAAGCGAAGAATATCATATGTGGACATCTGAGCAAAGGGCAGTATGGCAGAGTGAGTGCTTTGGAGACAGCTAAGCTTATCTAGGATAGGCTGTCCAAGGTCAATGAGGGAGTCTCAACACAGCGTGACTCTTGAGTTGACGTTCTTCGAAATCTCTTCAACCGCTTCAAAATAATCGACAATGAAAATGTTCAGCAAACCTTCGATCGCCTCACTGACATCTCAAATGAGCTTCAAGCACTTGGTGCCACTGATATCACCGACCACGAGGTGGTGAAGAAATTGCTGAGATCGCTTGATTCCTCATTTGATACCTTGGCATTGATGATACAAGAACGTGGAGACTATAAGTCACTTTATCCCGCCAACATCCTCGAGAGACTAAACACTCATGAGTTCCAGCTTGCTGAGAAGAGAGATCTCTATGGACCAAGCTATGGTAGATCAAGGGCTCTGAAGGCCAAGGCAGTGTCTGAATCTGAAGGTGAAGATTCTGACAGTAGCCTTGGTGACCCCGAATAACTGAGCCAGGAGCTAGCTATGCTCGTGAGGAAGTTCCAAAAGTTCTCAAGACGTGGTCGCTTTGGTAAATCCTCAAGAGGTGGTGACTTGAGAACAGATTCCTCATCCCATGATTACAAGAAGAGACTCTGCCACAAATGCAAGAAGCCTGGACACTACATTCAAGATTGTCCTCAGTGGGAAAAGGGATCAAAGAAGAAGAAGTACAAGGATTACAGTTCTGATGATTCAAAGAAGAAGAAGAAATCTTCAAAGTCCTCGTCATCAAAACCTTCAAGGTCCTCATCTCACAAGAAGAGCAGCTCCAAGAAGGCTCGGGCGTTCGTTGGCAAGGAAATGGACTCTGAGGCTGAATCTGAGGAAAATGAGGAATAGGAGGAATCTGAGGAGTCAGACTCTGGTGTGGCGAGCCTAGCCCTCGCTATTGCGTTCGTCAGCAAGTCCATCTTCAACTCTGAAGAAAAGGACCTCCCCAACACTACTGATGACGGCGATGAGGACTACGCTCCCACCTATTGCTTCATGGCAAAAGGCTCAAAGGTGCTCAATATCCCTCCTCTGAATCTAGTGAGGATGAATCTGATGAAAACCTCAAACCAAGCTATTCTAAACTTGCTAAGATTGCTTTGAAACTATAAAAGGCTCTTGAAAAGGTTCAAAACATGCTAGATAAAAGCGATGATATGTTGGGCGAGGAAATGGATCACACTAAAAATTTGACTAGAAATCTTCAGAGACTTCAGTCCAAGTTTGACAATCTTCAAGGTCATCATAACACTCTCCTATCTGCTCATGAGAAGCTTTCTTATGAATTTCTTCAAAGAAAGTAAGATCTTGAGCAGTTAAGAGTGAGTTATGAAGATCTTCAGAAGGAGCATGATTCATTACTTGCTCAACAGATCAGCGCTACTCAGGATGAATTTGTTCCTCCATGTTAGAAGTGCATTGAACGTGAAACTGCTAATTCTTCACCTGAATGCTCAAATACTTCCATTGCTGCAAAGTCTTCAACTGCCTCTGCTATCACTAATTCCTCATCTGAGGACATTGCTAGTATCACTGATGATGTAGGGCTGAAGGAATTGTATATGACAGGCATGTACAAAAGCCTCAAAGGGCATCAGGCTCTTTGTGACGTGCTTAAAAAGCAGATCCTCAACAGGAACCCTAGGAAAGAGGGTATTGCCTTTGAGAGGAAACTCAATGCTGATGGGACCTACTGGAAACCTGAGCAGTATCCCAAAACCTCATGGGTTGCTGCAAAGGGACCTTCAGTGGATCCATCTACTTTATCTGGCTTTACATGTGAATCTTCATATTATTCTGATGAGTCAATTGACTCCAACTATAAACTGTTCAAAAATCAGAATGGTGAAGTATTTGCTAGATATGTTGGCACTAACTGCAGGAACGGTCCTCCTATGAAGAAAATCTGGGTTCCCAAAAGGTGCCTTAAAAATCTTCAGGTGAATGTCATCATGACACCACCTGTGAAGAATAGGAACCCCTGATCAAATTCTTCATATGGACCAAATTCTTCATATGGATCCAAGTCCTCATACGGACCAAACTCCTCACATGGATCAAATTCCTCAAAAGGATCAAAGTCCTCATATGAACATCATCGTGCTAACCCGTCTGTTTCACAGGGAAGATCTAAGGATTATGGATATATGCAGTATTCTTCAAATCATTATGTTCATAAGTCCTCGAAGAATTTCTCTGCTTACTCTTATGCTTACCCTAACCCCTCGTATGTGAAACGAAGTGGATTGGCATCTATGCCACCTTTCTCTTATGGAGCTCGCAGAATGATGAACTCTTTGCCACCCCTTCAGATGTGGGTGGTGAAGAAAAAGAACTAATCTCTTTGTTGGGGATCGTAGCAGAAATTTAAAATTTTCTACGCATCACCAAGATCAATCTATGGAGTCAACTAGCAATGAGAGGGAGAGGAGTGCATCTACATACCCTTGTAGATCACGAGCGGAAGCGTTCAAGAGAACCGGGTTGATGGAGTCGTACTCGACGTGATCCAAATCACCAATGATCCTAGCGCCGAACGGACGGCACCTCCGCGTTCAACACACGTATGGAGCGGAGACGTCTCCCGCGCCTTGATCTAGCAAGGAGGAGGGAGAGGTTGAGGAAGAGAGCTCCAACAGCAGCACGACGGCGTGGTGGTGGTGGAGCGGCAGTACTCCGGCAGGGCTTCGCCAAGCTCTTAACGGAGGAGGAGAGGTGTTGGGAGGGGAGGGGCTGCGCCTTTGATGTGGTGTGCCGCCATCCCCTTGCCCCTCTATTTATATGGGAAGGAGGAAGGGAGGCCGGCCCTGTCGGTGTCTAAACCGGCGGATCTCGGGTAGGGGGTCCCGAACTGTGCGTCTAAGGTGGATGGTAACAGGAGGCAGGGGACACGATGTTTTACCCAGGTTCGGGCCCTCTTGATGGAGGTAAAACCCTACGTCCTGCTTGATTAATATTGATGATATGGATAGTACAAGAGTAGATCTACCACGAGATCAAGGAGGCTAAACCCTAAAAGCTAGCCTATGGTATGATTGTTGTATATATCCTCTATCGACTAGCCTGGCCTCGGTTTATATAATGCACCAGAGGCCTAGGATAACAAGAGTCCTAGCCGAATACGCCGGTGGGGTGGAGTCCTTGTCTTGATCGCCAAGTCTTGTGGAATCTTCCTTGTATGCGGCAGCTGTCCAAACTGTCCCATGAGTATGCGGCCATGGGGGTCCTCGGCCCAATCCAACTGATCGGGAGACGATGTGATGAGTACCCCCTAGTCCAGGACACCGTCAGTAGCCCCCTGAACCGGTCTTCAAGTTAGGGATGCTCCTCGATTCTTCCGAACTGTTCTTCATCTTCTGTTGACGGTCTTGAAAACTGGTTCAACAAATCTTCTCATCTTCGATCTTGAGGATCGCCGAAATGCATTCAACGAGTTTACACGTCGGGTATCCGAGGAGCCCCTTTAAGTTTCCGGCCTTTACCAATGCGTTGTTATTTTTATGCCACACCTCGGGTTTGAAGTTGTTCTCGGGCGGCAGCGTCCTCTTGCGTCCGAGCTCCAACGCCGGACTGTATTCGAGGTATCTTTTGCGACCAAGCACCAACGCTGGACCGCTTCCCAGCTCTAACGCCGGAATGTACCCGAGCTCCAATGCCGGACTATGTATCCGAGCTCCAACGCCGTACTGTATATCCGAGCTCCAACGCCGGACTATATCCGAGGTGTCGTAAATCACCTTGGTTCAAAGAAGTTTGAAGGAGTTTAGCCGAGCTTAATGCTGGAAATGCCCTCTATGGAGCCAGCCACTAGCGCCCGAGCTTTATGCCGGGCTGCTTCCGAGGTGGTGCACCACCCCGAATGTGGGCCGATTTTTGTGAATATTTTTTATTGGTGCAATTTATTCTCTGCCGAGATATATAGGCAGTAGCCCTCAAGGTGTGTACCGGTCTAAAACCCGAGATGCACCTGAAGGATGACATAAGACCGCTGATCCCAGTAGCCACTAAGACTCAGGTTGATTTGCAAAATCGGCCTGAGGATCAAGTCCAAGCTCGGCAGAATACTTCGGGACACTAAAAGCGGCGTGCTCAGTCCTCGAGACTCAGGTTGGGTGCGGCCGACCAACCTGAGGATCAAAATCTCCGCGGAAACTATATTGCACATAAAATTTTCTGCATTGGACAAGCAATGCAGTAGCCCCCGAGACACTGGTCGGGTGGTAACACCAGATCAGGGGATCAATGTGCCCCTTTAATATTTGTGAATAATAAGCCCGAAGCCCAGTAGCCCCCGAGCCTTAATGCGGGCACGGGTGGCCGAATTAAGGATCAATATCCATAGTAAAATCACAAATTATGTGTAATGACTCTATGTATCCAAGTACTTTACGTCATTAATGCTCGGATCCGCATTGTACAAAACTTTGTTGACCGACCATCGGCTTCCACCTCCTCGGCCAGTAGCCGAGGAGTGTTTGTCCTACTTTATAAAGCCTTTATGAGGGCAAAGATTTACAACAAACAAGGCAATCTGGCCATACGGTTTTATAAACAAAGGTACGCAGAGAGTTATATTACTGTTTAACAGAAGAAATGTCTTCCAAAGAAAATAGTCCCGCTATCGGTTCCTTTCTTTGGGTTGTCATGCTAAGCATGATCATTAAACCTCAGCTCTAATGTAAGAGCAAAATATTGAGGATTTAGTTTGGGAGGCCAGTTAATAGCCCCCGGTAGTGTTCGGCGACAGTCGGGGTCAAGCCGTAAACACTTCGGCCAATGTTATGAACGACCCATCATTTAACATAGTCATCGGATCGCTGACCAGTTTACGCTTATTGTGAAAGTCAGTTTTTGGCTTTCTCCACTGAGGTGCTTAACCATGTGAGCTGGAAGCACAATCGCAGTGGTTCTCCCTTTGCACGCCTAGCCGAACAAAACGGAACATAGGAAGCAAGTGCAGGAGCCGGGCAACCCAACTATTGACCGAAGACACAATTCGAAACCGATGCATATATAGCAATATCTGAGAATGTTTTTGCCGAATCCCTAAAGGTGTCCGGCATTGCACTGCGAGACTAATGCTGGAAAAGCACAAATAGTTTAAAAGTGCCAAAAAGCTTGGAAAACCAAGAAACATCAGTAAAAACATGACGTCCGAACAATATCAAGTATTCGGTGCCAATCCGAAAGTTGGTCTTAGAAAAAGGAAGTGCTTCTGTCGTGCTTTAACATGATACATCCTATCTCAAGACTTCGAGCGGGTCAGCCTACGGCTTCAACCTCCTATCCCGAGGACGGAGTACTTCTCATCAGGCCAGTTTAGCAAACTAAACTCTAGCGGCTTTGAGAGAGAAATTAGGCTCCCCGGCTAGTGACCGCACACTCGTGTCGAAAAAAGGAGTGATAAATAATAATAATAAAACTTTGCAACGACTAAGAAGAAGAACACTTATTATAAAACGGCTCAAATAAACTTAAGAGCCCCCAAGTGACTTGGGTAGAAGAATGATTGCATGTACCGAAGTACTTATATCATATCTATGTTCAACCGAACTTTAAACACGTCTTAACCGACCGTCAGCTTCTCCCTCTTCGGTCAAGGACTGAAAAGTGTTATGTACTCTATCGGTCAAGAATATCGATGGTGTTTCCAATAACCAGGCAATCAGGCCATAAGGCTGTAACAGACAAAGCGCGCTCAGGGAACTTATGCTATATTACCGTGAAGTGTAAGAAGCATCTTCGAAGAAAATAGTACCCCCACCGATACCTTTCTTCGGTGCTCATTGTTATTATGAGACTTGTGCAATAGATTTTTTGTACTCATGAGTTCCGTTGTGTGCCGACCATCATTGAAAACTATAAGAGCGCTAGCTTTCGGCTTCACCCAGTCTGAGGTCCGACTCGGGCGACCCGATCGTGACAATCACAGAGGTGCTCCCTTTACTCCCTAGCCGAACAATCGGGAACGTAGGGGTAAACACAGGAGCGAGACAACCCAGCTTGCAAATCGCTTAAGTCAATATGGTGCATATTGTGGCATAATACACAAACAAGGAACGAAGCCGTACAAGTATAATCATATGCAAGTGGAAAAGCTTCATGAAGGAAGCCCCCAAACGAATTGGGTATTTGAATTTATGCGTCACAAACAAAGTTTGGGCAAGGAAAAAATTTTACAAGCAACTTTTTTCCAAAAAAGTATAATGCTTGGCCGAACCGAACACAAGTTAGAAATTAAAGCTTTGAGCATGAAAACGACTTAGCTGGTTAATATGTTCGGTACTGATGACGCAGTCCGAGCTTGATACGGGGCAAGGTTCCATCCCCCAAGCCGGTCCCGAGGTGGCGGAGCGGAGAGCTCGACACGCCGAAGTGGTGACATAGCATGGTCAATGCAGACCGGCAGAGTGACGCCGAAGTCCCTGGATCATTTTCCTGTGCACAAAAAATAGTGCAAACCGGAGATAATAGTAATAATGATAATTAAAAAAACTGTTGCATAATAAATAATTTATGCAAAGTGAGGAATAGAAGAAATATGGCCTGGCACCGAAGTCAATGTCGATGCAGGGCGTCGGCGTGATGTAGTAAAGGCGTGGCAAAGCCTGAATTCACAGGTCGGTCCGAGCTCCGGATGCGGCGTTCGCCGGACTATGTACGGGAACTGATTGAACCACCACGTGGCCATCGTTAATGCGGTCACCATTTGATAGACCTGTGTACATATCATGGACAAATCAGAGTAATAATTCCTTGGGAAAAATGAACCCAAACAAGCAAAAAAAATACTGAGATTAATAGCACCTAGTTTATTTATTATAGCAATCCGAAGGAAGGTGATTCCCAAAATTGGGACTCGCTCCGCACACCCATTGCCTGATGGGCGATAAAACGACGGCATGGCAATGCTGGTAAAGGTTGACTCGCCGAGGCAAAGCCCTCGGCCCAGCTAACGTGACAGAGCTGGTCGGCTAGTGACGCCGAAGTGTCCGGAGTAGGTTGATGAAGAGATGGCGAAGCCCCCGGTCCAGCCGAGATGTCTAAGCCTCGACGTCAGCCGATGAGTCGAAGTAGGTCGGCGTGATGGACACCAGCTTGAAGAAGCAATAGTGCGGCCCTGTCGATGCAGGTCGTGACGTGGTCGATGCCGGCTTGATGAAGCGATCGTGCGGCGATGCCGGTATGCCCGCTCCGTGTAATCCATGGGGCGGCGATGTTGATGATGATTTATCCTTCGCGATGCCGGACTCTTGTTCGGCTTGCCGAGATGATGATCTGAAGAAGTTGAGCTCGGCTAAAGGGACGACGTGTCTAGCGCAGGTCGGCAGCCGTGGAGTAATATTGCAGGACTGGTTTGACACCAGCATGATGTTGAAGATCATGTTCAAAAGATCTTAAAGTTAGTGGAATGTGTTCGGGAACAAAACACAATACCCCATACAAAACTTCCTTCAAAAGGGATGTCTGAAATTCCGTTCATAAAAAAGATGAACTCGGGTCGGATTCGTTTTCGCGCAGAAAACAGATCTAAAAAGTGATGCACTAATCGAAAGGTTCCCAGAGTTTGGACGGTCGGATCGAGCTAAAATTTTGAGAGGTGGTGGATATAGGAATTACTCAGCCGATCAACGGTTGGATCTTCCAAAGGACGTCCGAGCTAGAAGCTGTACACCACGCCCTAAACTCATCCAAATTCCCGTCTAGATTTGACAGGGCTCTGGTATATCGTGGATCGCCAAAGATTCCTCCATCGGAACTCAACGAAATTTTCCAGGGTTGTTATAGACTCAATTTCACACAATTCCACCAAAGCGATCATCAAAACGATACTTGAGGAGGTGGTGGCGGCAGATACGAGTTTGCTGTCCAAATAAACAGCACGGTCGCTTGAGGGCAATGTTGACGTTGAGCCCCCGAGCTCCATAGATGATTCCTCCGTGATCTTGATAGAGATCGGAGTTGATTTTTGATGAAGGCCCTCGTCTGAACATGGTGATCCGAACACGGGGAGCAATTCTTGGTCGAACCAAGATGACCAGTCGAGCTGGTGACGAAGATGCCGAAGTCGCAGTTGATCTGCAGGCGAGCCATCGATCCTTTTGTCGATCACACAGCGGAACTCTCAATGAAAGCACCAATGTCGGTGTCAAAACCGGCGGATCTCGGATAGGGGGTCCCGAACTGTGCGTCTAAGGTGGATGGTAACAGGAGGCAGGGGACATGATGTTTTACCCAGGTTCGGACCCTCTTGATGGAGGTAAAACCCTACGTCCTGCTTGATTAATATTGATGATATGGATAGTACAAGAGTAGATCTACCACGAGATCAAGGAGGCTAAACCCTAAAAGCTAGACTATGGTATGATTGTTGTATATATCTTCTATCGACTAGCCTGGCCTCGGTTTATATAATGCACCAGAGGCCTAGGATAACAAGAGTCCTAGCCGAATACGCCGGTGGGGTGGAGTCCTTGTCTTGATCGCCAAGTCTTGTGGAATCTTCCTTGTATGCGGCAGCTGTCCAAACTGGCCCATGAGTATGCGGCCATGGGGGTCCTCGGCCCAATCCAACTGATCGGGAGACGATGTGATGAGTACCCCCTAGTCCAGGACACCGTCAGGCCCCCTCTAGATGAGATCTAGAGGGGGGGCCAAGGGGGTGGCTTGCCCCCCCAAGCAAGGGGGGCGTCCCCTCTAGGGTTTCCCCGCCAACCCTAGGCGCATGGGCCCAAGGGGGGGTGCGCCCAGCCATTTGGGGCTGGTTCCCTTTCCTCTACGGCCCATGAGGCCCTCCGAGAGAGGTGGCCCCTCCCGGTGGACCCCCGGAACCCCTCCGGTGGCCCCGGTATAATACATATATGCCCCCGAACCTTTTCGGTGACCGTATGACAACTTCCTATATATAAATCTTCACCTCCGGACCATTTCGGAACTCCTCATGATGTCCGGGATCTCATCCGGGACTCCGAACAACATTCGGTAATCACATACAAGTCTTCCTAATAACCCTAGCATCATCGAACCTTAAGTGTGTAGACCCTACGGGTTCGGGAACCATGCAGACATGACCGAGACAACTCTCCGGCCAATAACCAACAGCAGGATCTGGATACCCATGTTGGCTCTCACATGTTCCACGATTATCTCATCGGATGAACCACGATGTCGAGGATTCAAGCAACCCCGTATACAATTCCCTTTGTCAATCGGTACGTTACTTGCCCGAGATTCGATCGTCGGTATCCCAATACCTTGTTCAATCTCGTTACCGGCAAGTCACTTTACTCATTCCGTAACACATCATCCCATGACCAACCCTTAGTCACATTGAGCTCATTACGATGATGTCTTACCGAGCAGGCCCAGAGATACCTCTCCATCACACGGAGTGACAAATCCCAGTCTCGATTCATGCCAACCCAACAGACACTTTCGGAGATACCCGTAGTGCATCTTTATAGTCACCCAGTTACGTTGTGACGTTTGGCACACCTAAAGTATTCCTACAGTATCCGGGAGTTGCAGAATCTCATGTTCTAAGGAAAAGATACTTGACATTAGAAAAGCTTTAGCAGACAAACTACACGATCTTGCGCTATGCTTAGGATTGGGTCTTGTCCATCACATCATTCTCCTAATGATGTGATCTCGTTATCAATGACATCCAATGTCCATGGTCAGGAAACCGTAACCATCTATTGATCAACGAGCTAGTCAACTAGAGGCTCACTAGGGACATGTTGTGGTCTATGTATTCGCACATGTATTACGATTTCCGGATAACACAATTATAGCATGAACAATAGACAATTATCATGAACAAGGAAATATAATAATAACCATTTTATTATTGCCTCTAGGGCATATTTCCAACGGTCTCCCACTTGCACTAGAGTCAATAATCTAGTTACATTGTGATGAATCGAACACCCATAGAGTTCTGGTGTTGATCATGTTTTGCTCGAGGAAGAGGTTTAGTCAACGGATCTGCGGCATTCAGGTCCGTATGCACTTTTTACAAATATCTATGTCTCCATTTTGAACATTTTCACGAATGTAGTTGAAGCGACGCTTGATATGCCTGGTCTTCCTGTGAAACCTGGGCTCCTTGGCAAGGGCAATAGCTCCAGTGTTGTCACAGAAGAGAGTCATCGGGCCCGACGCATTGGGAATAACTCCTAGGTCGGTAATGAACTCCTTTATCCAGATTGCTTCTTGTGCTGCCTCCGAGGCTGCCATGTACTTCGCTTCACATGTAGATCCTGCCACGACGCTTTGCTTGCAACTGCACCAGCTGACTGCCCCACCATTCAAAATATACACGTATCCGGTTTGTGACTTAGAGTCATCCAGATCTGTGTCGAAGCTAGCATCGACGTAACCCTTTACGACGAGCTCTTCGTCATCTCCATAAACGAGAAACATATCCTTAGTCCTCTTCAGGTACTTCAGGATATTCTTGACCGTTGTCCAGTGTTCCATGCTGGGATTACTTTGGTACCTTCCTACCAAACTTACGGCAAGGTTTACATCAGGTCTGGTACAGATCATGGCATACATGATAGACCCTATGGTCGAGGCATAGGGGACGACACTCATCTTTTCTCTATCTTCTACCGTGGTTGGGCATTGAGCCATGCTCAATCTCATACCTTGCAATACAGGCAAGAACCCCTTCTTGGACTAATCCATATTGAACTTCTTCAATATCTTGTCAAGGTACTTACTTTGTGAAAGACCAATGAGGCGTCTTGATCTATCTCTATAGATCTTGATGCCTAATATATAAGTAGCTTCTCCAAGGTCCTTCATTGAAAAACACTTGTTCAAGTAGGCCTTTATGCTTTCCAAGAATTCTATATCATTTCCCATCAATAGTATGTCATCCACATATAATATGAGAAATGCTACAGAGCTCCCACTCACTTTCTTGTAAACACATGCTTCTCCATAAGTCTGCGTAAACCCAAACGCTTTGATCATCTCATCAAATCGAATGTTCCAACTCCGAGATGCTTGCACCAGCCCATAGATTGAGCGTTGGATCTTGCACACCTTGTCAGCATTCTTAGGATCGACAAAACCTTCCGGCTGCATCATATACAATTCTTCCTTAAGGAAACCATTAAGGAATGCCGTTTTGACGTCCATTTGCCATATCTCATAATCATAGAATGCGGCAATTGCTAACATGATTTGATCAGACTTCAGCTTCGCTACGGGTGAGAAAGTCTCATCGTAGTCAACCCCTTGAACTTGTCGATAACCCTTAGCGACAAGCCGAGCCTTATAGATGGTCACATTACCATCCGCGTATGTCTTCTTCTTAAAGATCCATTTATTTTCTATGGCTCGCCGATCAACGGGCAAGTCAGTCAAAGTACATACTTCATTTTCATACATGGATCCTATCTCGGATTTCATGGCTTCCAGCCATTTGTCGGAATCTGGGCCCGCCATTGCTTCTTCATAGTTCGAAGGTTCACCATTGTCTAACAACATGATTTCCAGGACAAGGTTGCCGTACCACTCTGGTGCGGAACGTGTCCTCATGGACCTACGAAGTTCAATAGCAACTTGATCTGAAGTTTCATGATCATCATCATTAACTTCCTCTCTAGTTGGTGCAGGCACCTCAGAAACATTTTCTTGAGCTGCGCCACTCTCCGGTTCAAGAGGCAATACTTCATCAAGTTCTACTTTCCTCCCACTTATTTCTTTCGAGAGAAACTCTTTCTCTAGAAAGGATCCATTCTTGGCAACAAAGATCTTGCCTTCGGATCTGAGGTAGAAGGTATACCCAATATTTTCTTTAGGGTATCCTATGAAGACACATTTTTCCGATTTGGGTTCGAGCTTTTTAGGTTGAAGTTTCTTGACATAAGCATCGCATCCCCAAACTTTCAGAAATGACAGCTTAGGTTTCTTACCAAACCACAATTCATACGGTGTCGTCTCAACGGATTTTGACGGAGCCCTATTTAAAGTGAATGTGGTAGTCTCTATAGCATAACCCCAAAATGATAGCGGTAGATCGGTAAGAGACATCATACATCGCACCATATCCAATAGGGTGCAATTACGACGTTCGGACACACCATTACGCTGTGGTGTTCCAGGCGGCGTGAGTTGTGAAACTATTCCACATTTCCTTAAGTGCGTGCCAAATTCGTGACTCAAATATTCTCCCCCATGATCTGATCGTAAGAACTTGATTTTCCTGTCACGTTGATTCTCAACCTCACTCTGAAATTCCTTGAACTTTTCAAAGGTCTCAGACTTGTGTTTCATTAAGTAGACATACCCGTATCTAGTCAAGTCATCAGTGAGGGTGAGAACATAACGATAGCCACCGCGAGCCTCAACACTCATTGGACCGCACACATCAGTATGTATGATTTCCAATAAGTTGGTTGCTCACTCCATTGTTCCGGAGAACGGAGTCTTGGTCATTTTGCCCATGAGGCATGGTTCGCACCTATCAAATGATTCATAATCAAGAGACTCCAAAAGTCCATCTGCATGGAGTTTCTTCATGCGTTTGACACCAATGTGACCAAGGCGGCAGTGCCACAAGTATGTGGGACTATCATTATCCACCTTACACCTTTTGGCATTCACACTATGAATATGTGTAACATGACGTTCGAGATTAAATAAGAATAAACCATTGACCAGCGGGGCATGACCATAAAACATGTCTCTCATATAAATAGAACAACCATTATTCTCAGATTTAAATGAGTATCCATCTCGCATTAAACGAGATCCAGATACAATGTTCATGCTCAAAGCTAGCACTAAATAACAATTATTGAGGTTTAAAACTAATCCCGTAGGTAAATGTAGAGGTAGCGTGCCGACGGCGATCACATCGACCTTGGAACCATTCCCGACGCGCATCGCCACCTCGTCCTTCGCCAGTCTTCGTTTATTCCGCAGTTCCTGTTTTGAGTTACCAATATGAGCAACTGCACCGGTATCAAATACCCAGGAGCTACTACGAGCGCTGGTTAGGTACACATCAATAACATGTATATCACATATACCTTTGGCATTGCCGGCCTTCTTATCCGCTAAGTACTTGGGGCAGTTCCGCTTCCATTGACCGTTTCCCTTGCAATAAAAGCACTCAGTCTCAGGCTTGGGTCCATTCTTTGGCTTCTTCCCGGTAGCTTGCTTACCGGGCGTGGAACTCCCTTGTCGTCCTTCTTGAAGTTCTTTTTGCCCTTGCCTTTCTTGAACTTAGTGGTTTTATTCACCATCAGCACTTGATGTTCCTTTTTGATTTCCACCTCCGCTGATTTCAGCATTGAATATACCTCGGGAATGGTCTTTTCCATCCCCTGCATATTGAAGTTCATCACAAAGCTCTTGTAGCTAGGTGGGAGCGACTGAAGGATTCAGTCAACGACCGCATCATCCGGGAGATTAACTCCCAGCTGAGACAAGCGGTTGTGCAACCCAGACATTTTGAATATGTGCTCGCTGACAGAACTATTCTCCTCCATCTTACAACTGTAGAATTTGTCGGAGACTTCATATCTCTCGCCCCGGGAATGAGCTTGGAAAACTATTTTCAGCTCTTGGAACATCTCAATGCTCCGTGTTTCTCAAAACGCTTTTGGAGCCCCGGTTCTAAGCTGTAAAGCATGCCGCACTGAACCAGGGAGTAATCATCACTACGCGTTTGCCAAGCGTTCATAACGTCTTGTTCTGCAGGGAAAGCAGGTGCTTCACCTAGCGGTGCATCAAGGACATATGCTTTCCTGGCGGCTATGAGGATAATCCTCAGGTTACGGACCCAGTCCGTATAGTTGCCGCCATCGTCTTTCAGCTTGGTTTTCTCTAGGAACGCGTTGAAGTTGAGGGCAACATTAGTGTGGGCCATTTGATCTACAAGACATATTGCAAAGATTTTTAGACTATGTTCATGATAATTAAGTTCATCTCATCAAATTATTTAATGAACTCCCACTCAGATAGACATCCCTCTAGTCATCTAAGTGATACATGATCCGAGTCAACCAGGCCATGTCCGATCATCACGTGAGACGGACTAGTCATCATCGGTGAACATTTTCATGTTGATCGTATCTTCTATACGACTCATGTTCGACCTTTCGGTCTGCCGTGTTCTGAGGCCATGTCTGTACATGCTAGGCTCGTCAAGTCAACCTAAGTGTTTTGCATGTGTAAATCTGGCTTACACCCGTTGTATGCAAACGTTAGAACCTATACACCCGATCATCATGTGGTGCTTCGAAACAACGGACCTTAGCAACGGTGCACGGTTAGGGGGAACACTTTCTTGAAATTATTGCGAGGGATCATCTTATTTATGCTACTGTCGTTCTAAGCAAATAAGATGTAAAACATGATAAACATCACATGCAATCAAATAGTGACATGATATGGCCAATATCATTTTTCTCCTTTTGATCTCCATCTTCGGGGCGCCATGATCATCACCGTCACCGGCATGACACCATGACCTCCATCATCATGATCTCCATCATCGTGTCTTCATGAAGTTGTCTCGCCAACTATTACTTCTACTACTATGGCTAACGGTTAGCGATAAAGTAAAGTAATTACATGACATTTATGTTGACATGCAGGTCATAAATAAATTAAGACAACTCCTATGGCTCCTGCCGGTTGTCATGCTCATCGACATGCAAGTCGTGATTCCTATTATGAGAACATGATCAATCTCATACATCACATATATCATTCATCACATCCTTTTGGCCATATCACATCACACGGCATATGCTGCAAAAACAAGTTAGACGTCCTCTAATTGTTGTTGCAAGTTTTACGTGGCTGCTATAGGTTTCTAGCAAGAACGTTTCTTACCTACGCCAAAACCACAACGTGATATGCCAATTTCTATTTACCCTTCATAAGGACCCTTTTCATCGAATCCAATCCGACTAAAGTGGGAGAGACAGACACCCGCTAGCCACCTTATGCAACTAGTGCATGTCAGTTGGTGGAACCAGTCTCACGTAAGCGTACATGTAAGGTCGGTCCGAGCCGCTTCATTCCACGATGCCACCGAATCAAGATAAGACTAGCAACGGCAAGTAAATTGACAAAATCGACGCCCACAACAACTTGTGTTCTACTCGTGCATAGAAACTACGCATAGACCTAGCTCTGATACCACCGTTGGGGATCGTAGCAGAAATTTAAAATTTTCTACGCATCACCAAGATCAATCTATGGAGTCATCTAGCAACGAGAGGGAGAGGAGTGCATCTACATACCCTTGTAGATCGCGAGCGGAAGCGTTCAAGAGAACGGGGTTGATGGAGTCGTACTCGACATGATCCAAATCACCGATGATCCTAGCGCCAAACGGACGGCACCTCCGCGTTCAACACACGTACGAAGCGGAGACGTCTCCTGCGCCTTGATCCAGCAAGGAGGACGAAGAGGTTGAGGAAGAGAGCTCCAATAGCAACACGACGGCGTGGTGGTGGTGGAGCGGCAGTACTCCGGCAGGGCTTCGCCAAGCTCTTAACAGAGGAGGAGAGGTGTTGGGAAGGGGAGGGGCTGCGCCTTTGATGTGGTGTGAAGCCCTCCCCTTGCCCCTCTATTTATAGGGGAAGGAGGAAGGGGGCCTGCCCCCTCTAGATGAGATCTAAAGGGGGGCGGTCAAGGGGGTGGCTTGCCCCCCAAGCAAGGGGGCGCCCCCTCTAGGGTTTCCCCCCAACCCTAGACGCATGGGCCCAAGGGGGGGGTGCGCCTAGCCCACTTGGGGCTGGTTCCCTTTCCTCTACGGCCCATGAGGCCCTCCGAGAGAGGTGGCCCCTCCCGGTGGACCCCTGGAACCCCTCCGGTGGCCCCGGTACAATACCGATATGCCCCCGAACCTTTCCGGTGACCGTATGACAACTTCCTATATATAAATCTTCACCTCCGGACCATTCCGGAACTCCTCGTGACATCCGGGATCTCATCCAGGACTCCGAACAACATTCGGTAGTCACATACTAGTCTTCCTAATAACCCTAGCGTCATCGAACCTTAAGTGTGTAGACCCTATGGGTTCGGGAACCATGCAGACATGACCAAGACAACTCTCCGGCCAATAACCAACAGCAGGATTTGGACACCCATGTTGGCTCCCACATGTTCCACGATGATCCGGATGAACCACGATGTCGAGGATTCAAGCAATCCCGTATACAATTTGCTTTGTCAATCGGTACATTACTTGCCCGAGATTCGATCGTCGGTATCTCAATACCGCGTTCAATCTCATTACCGGCAAGTCACTTTACTCGTTCCGTAACACATCATCCCGTGACCAACCCTTAGTCACATTGAGCTCATTACGATGATGTCTTACCGAGTGGGCCCAGAGATACCTCTCCGTCATACGGAGTGACAAATCCCAGTCTCGATTCGTGCCAACCCAACAGACACTTTCGGAGATACCTGTAGTGCACCTTTATAGTCACCCAGTTACGTTGTGACGTTTGGCACACCCAAAGTATTCCTACAGTATTCGGGAGTTGCACAATCTCATGGTCTAAGGAAAAGATACTTCACATTAGAAAAGCTTTAGCAAACGAACTACACGATCTTGCGCTATGCTTAGGATTGGGTCTTGTCCATCACATCATTCTCCTAATGATGTGATCCCGTTATCAATGACATCCAAAGTCCATGGTCAGGAAACCGTAACCATCTATTGATCAATGAGCTAGTCAACTAGAGGCTCACTAGGGACATGTTGTGGTCTATGTATTCACACATGTATGATGATTTCCGGATAACACAATTATAGCATGAACAATAGACAATTATCATGAACAAGGAAATATAATAATAACAATTTTATTATTGCCTCTAGGGCATATTTCCAACACTCTTATACAGGATTAGGTCTCCAGACGAACTTATATCGTCTGAAGAATTTGCTGGAGACCTGAATGTGCTTGAAAGGACGCAAGCTAATCATGAAGAAATGAATTTTTATTTCTCACGTCCTCATACTGGTTTATCTGTTTTATTGATTGATGAAATTAATCTGATGAGTTTAATACCATATTCTTCACTGATGAAGTATATGAGTTCGTAAGTTGCACTAATTCATCTGCAGGATGATCAACCCAAAGCCACTGAGTGGGTCCTTGATAGTGGATGTATAAATCACATGACTGGTGACAGGAGCTTATTGATGGACACTGCTTTATCTCCATCACATCTGAAGCATATCACCTACGCTGACAAAGACAAAAGCAAGGTATTGGGTCTAGGTAAGGTTGCAATCTCAAAGGATCGACACATGGACAAAGTCATGCTTGTCGAGTCCTTAGGGTTCAACCTCATGTCTGTCTCAATGCTTTGTGATCTTGATATGGTTGTTGTCTTTGGCAAGTATCGTTGTGTTGTGATCATGGAAGCTGACAATTCCAAAGTCTTCGAAGGCTTTAGGAGAGGAGATTTGTATATTGTTGATTTCTCTACAGGACCACTGAAAGTACATATAGTCCCCATGCATGGTTTTGGTAATTAAACGACAATCCTAATGGACTAATGTTTGCATTGTGATATACATTTGAAGGAAAGTTCCATTTGCAATGCATGAAGAATATTGAACGAATTGATGGATGTAATCCATCAACATAAACATATGCATTGAGACTTGATAATGAATGACAATTCCTATGAAGAAACTATGGCATCAAGTTATATAGGAAGGATTGTTCCATGGGTGATGCAAGAAGGAGATTGAATGGATTCGGAATGAATGCCATATACATATAGTTGTGCATCAAGATTAATCATGGAGCAAAGATAAATGTTGACCAAGATGAAGATCGAAGATTGTCAACACACAAGCGCCAATCATGTGTCACATGAGGTCTTGTGGTACGGTTAGAATTTGTCAATTGCGCTTTGTGTACTAACCCATTCTATGTGTTTTCTATGTCTGTGTGGGCTAGGTGATTCTCATGGACTTACATAAAGAGAAAGATTTCAAGTGCCCATGAGAGGATGACATCAAGTGATGATGATCATGATTTACAAGGGCAAAGTTCAAGATAGGCAGTCTGGAGAATTACATGCTTGAAGCTTGCAGATGATCATGTGATGGACACGTGAAGATGAATGCAAAGCAAAGCTTCCCACATTGTGTATGGGGGAGCTATTTGAAGACTTCACCAATGTCTTGCCTTCAGCTTGAGCCAAGAAGAAACATCAACATCAAGTGAAAGTGAAAGGCTCGAGTCAAAGGTATTAGTTCCTTTGATGTTAGTGTTGTGGAATGATGACCACCGAAGAAAGACATACACTCAAAAATGGATTCTCGATAGCTATGTTGTATAGCTCTTTTATGATTCTTGAGTTATAGGGATCCCACACTATTAAGAGGGGATCAAAGGGGTTCGTGATGGATTGGCTCAAGTGAACATCTTCTCTACACAATTCCACTCCTATCCTATATACCAAAGAAAATCAAAGCCAAATAGGTTTCCCAAATCTAGGATAACACCTTTGCATATTTGGCATCCTCCATTTTGGTTGATCTTGTATGGTTCTCTATGTGAGGACCTGGGGTTTTTCCATAGCTTCAAAACGAGCCCAAGATCATCGAAATTGGAGTTCGTATGAAAAAGTCATGCATGTTGTACTTTCGGTATGCTGGCTGTTTTCTGCGGGGACGGAAGTTCCGGGCAGCCCGGAAGTTCTGGGGGCAGGAAGTTCCGGGGAAAGTTCTGGGTTAACCAGAGAGTTTGCACATATCTGGTCCAAAGGGAGCCCGGAAGTTCCGGGGGCCAGAAGTTCCGGGCAGATTCCGGGCCAAGTTCCGGGCTAATCAGAAAGTTTGCACATATGTGTCCAATAGCTGGCCCAGAAGTTCCGGGCCTGCCCAGAAGTTCCGGGCTGCGTTTTTCTGTGCGTAACGGGCAGATTTGGTGGGGCACTATATAAGGCACCCTTCTTCCCCATCGAGCGAGAGCTTTTTGGATCTGAGATTTCCCTATTCTTTTGAGCTCTATCCTCCTCCACCAAGCCTCAAAACTCCAATCCATTTGGGGGAAAACTATCCCATGGATCTAGGGTTCATTTGTTGACCTCCTCCATTGTTCCTCTCCTCTCCCATTCCTCCATATCATTAGTTGCTTTTGGTGGGATTTGAGAGAGAAGGATTTGAGCCTTCTCGTGCTAGACCCTGAAGAGATTTGTGAGAGTTCTTGAGAGATATTTGATCCAAGCATACACCAACTCCTCCTCTCTCTTTTGACCAAAGCAATTTGTGATTTGAGCAAGTCTTGAGCATTTCCCCCTTTATCTTGTTACTCTTGGAGGTTGGAGACTCCTAGGCGGTAGGAGTGCTCCGGTGAGGAATCAACTTGTGATTTGTCCCCCGGAAAGTTTGTGAAGGTTTGGAGGCCGCCTCAAGGTCTACCACTAGTGGTTGGGAATCACCCTCGTGGTGATATCTCAAGGAGAATAGGGTGAGCCTTCGTGGCGTTGGTGTGCCTTCGTGGTAACATCCACCTCTCTAACGGTGACTAGCTTCCCTCCAAGGAAGTGAACATCGGGATACATCCTCGTCTCCGTGACTTTGGTTATCCCTAACCCTAACTCCTTACTTGTGGTTTACTTTGGTCATTTGACCATGCATTCACTATATCTTGTTGTCCTCATTATATTGTGGTGGTTCATTATATTGTGTTGGCCATTTCCTTGTAGAGATTATTTAGGCCTACACTTCATATTCCGAAATTCATACTTGCTACTATTGATATACTTTGTGATTAGTGTGAATTACTAACTTGTGTCATACACTTCCATATATTGTGATATTGCTCAAGTAAATTTGTGTAACTTACTTGAGTTTGCTTGTATCATTCAATTCCATATATTGTGATACAATTTGTGTAAGCTTGTATTGCTTACTGGTGGTTGTGTGTATTAGTCATTTCCATATCTCGTGATATACATTGAGTAAGTTTGTGTGAATTACTTGTGCTTACTCATATCCTCGTTAGTCTCATCTTGTTTATGCTAAGTTGTTGGTGCACTTAGTGAGCCTAGTATATTTAGGATTTGTGCTTGAAAAGTATCCGCTTAGTTTATTTCCTCATTAGGATATAGCCAAATCCATAGAAGATTTAAAAACGCCTATTCACCCCCCTCTAGGCGACATCGTGGTCCTTTCAATTGGTATCAAAGCCCGGTCTCTCCTTATTAGTCTTCACCGCTTAGAGAGTAACGATGTCGACTAGTGAACTAGTGCACGATGGCACATTTTGTTTTAATGGCAGAAATTACATTATGTGGAGATTACACATGCTTTGTCACTTTCAGGCCATGGGTCCAAATGCTTTGCGGATTGTTGTTATAGGGGATTCAAATCTAAAGTATGGACAATCTCCATCACTTGAGGATATGCATCTTGATAGTCAAGTTTTGAGTGCCATTGACCAAGCTATATCCTTCGAAGTGTTTAAGGAAATCTCAACTTGCAAGTCGGCTCATGAGGCTTGGACCAAACTTAAAGATATATATGGTGGGTCCAATCTTGATGAAGACAATATTCTTTTCGGGGAGTTAATGGAGGAGTTCTCCACATTTTTAAATCATGAAAAACTCTCTATTGCTTCCACCTCCAATTACTTGGACACTTCAATATCTTCCACTTCACCAACATGTGTCATGCCACAAGGTAATGACATGGTGAGTGAAGAAATATCGTGTGATGATATGCTTGATCTCCCATGTTGCCATGATAGAAATGCTTTGGTTTCCTCTAGTTGTCCTGTGACTAACCATGTAGAGGAAATCAAGAAAGATGAGGCATGCTTGATTGATGAAGAACCCTCTTCTCCAAAAGAATCATCATCAACCCCCTTTGTTCACATGTGCCTAATGGCAAGAGGTAATACAAGGTATCATCTTCTCTTAGTGATAATGATGATAGTTGTAATGAGGATGATGATGACTTTACTCAAAATCTCTATGAGATTGGGAAAACTCTTCATATAGCTAAAAATAACACTTATAAAAGGTTCCAAGATGTTCTTGCTTGCTTTCAAAAACGTAATGACTTATTTCTTAACGAGCAAGCAAAAAGTGAACAACTTGAACATGAACTTGCTAAGGCTCATCAATGTCTTAGTGATTTGAGGTCTTTAAAAGAAGAGATTGAAGTTACTCATTGTAAACTTAAAGAGGATTTTGAGCACCTTGACCTTGGCTACAAGAATGTCAAAGGAGAGCTCACCAAACTTTCTAAGTCTCATGGGGAACTTCAAGCTACTCATGCAGAGTCTCTAGTTTCTACACGGAGAGGAGCAACAGCGATTGGATCAATGAGACCAAGTCTCGATGGGATCCAACAGCCAGCTATGGATCGATGTGTGGACGCCCGCAGGAGCGGAGGAGCAGAACGGGCCGGTGGGAGATTGGATCGAAAAAAAAACCTAGAGCTCTAATACCATGTTAAGAGGAAAACAACTTGTATTATTAGGAGGTCAAAGCCAACATATATACACATACATGAGGATGCCAAAAGGCTACAAGAGGATGCCAATAGACTAGAATGCAAAAGGCCAAAAGACAATATTAATATAACTCTAACACCAATGACACCACGAAGCTTCACCACAATGGACTATGGCTCCGCGATGACCTCAACCGTCTAGGGTGCTCAAAACATCCAAGAGTAACAAGATCCGCAAGGGATTAGTGGGGGAATCAAATTTCTCTTGGTGAAAGTGTAGATCGGGGCCTTCTCAACCACACCCAAGCAAATCAACAAGTTTGATTGGCTAGGGAGTGAGATCGGGTGAAAATGCAGCTTGGAGCAACAACGGAGCTTAGGGTTGGAAGAGGTGGTCAACTAGAGGAAGAAGATACCCTTTTATAGCTTAGGACAAAAATCCAACCGTTATCCACCTACCAGCCTGCGACCAGCGGTACTGTCGCCCCAGACCAGCGGTACTACCGCAGGGCCACGCGGTACTTCCGCTTGCTGACAAGCGGTACTACCGCAAGGCCACGTGGTACTACCGTGCGGACCCGCGGTACTACCGTGCGGACCCGCGGTACTTCCGCTTGCTGACAAGCGGTACTACCGTGCGGACCCGCGGTACTACCGCAGCAGCAGCTAGGGCAGACTTGTAGCACAAGAGCTGAGGGCGGTACTGCCGTGGGCACAGTACTACCGCTCCCCCTTGCGGTACTACCGCAAGGCAGAAAACCCCTAGCCTGGGAAGAGCGCGGATAAAGATACATCCATGCCTACTTCCGCTGGTAAATGGAAGAAGCAAAAATCCGACACAGTACTACCGCAGAGGAGCGGTACTACCGCCTGGCAGCTGATCCAGGCCGCGCACGGTAATACCGCGCAAGGGATGTGGTACTACCGCAGTGGTGTGGATGTAAAAAATTACATCCGCCCCTACTACCACGAAGGAGCGGTACTTGGCCTGGGGGCCACGGTACTGCGGCTCCAGAGGAGCGGTACTACCGTGCCGAAGTGCGGTACTACCGCGGGTGCCTGCGGTACTACCGCTCAACAAGGAGCAGTACTACCGCAAGCACACCAACAACAGTCAGGACAAGGGAAAAGAGGATCAACGGAGGATGCTCCAAAGTGCAGGGAAAGGAGGGGACAAGGAAGAAAACGTGTACGTGATGATTCCACCCAAACCTTTCCGACGCGGACCCCCTCTTGATAGTACGGCTTTCCTACGACTCAAATGCACCAAAAAAAATGTAGAAAAGACGCCGTCTTCAACAGTCTTCGAGGGGCACCAAACCGTCTTGTGCCTAGCGATGAAACGTCTGGGAAACTCAAGGCACACGATTAGTCCGCAAAAGCATTCTCATCAATCACCAAAACACCTTAGGGATAAATATGCCCTTACAATATGTTTTTGACAGTACCGCACAAGTTAGGTGTGCCCTATGCAGATAGTAACCCCTGAGACTCTGGTTGCCGCCGAGAATGGCAGCAAACAGAGGATCATAGTCCCAGGTAATAATCAGGCCGCCTTCATGTGCAGGTGGCTAAAGGTCCGGTGGCTAGCCGAACTGGTGAGTTTGTCGAGCTGAAGTGGCAACTTGATGCGGCAGATGCCGACATCGTGCTTGTCAACAAGCGGATCGACAAGGCACAGGGTATGTGATTTCTTCGGTAATCGACACATAGTAAGAGGAGCATGATGCTAGTATCTTTAATATGTTGTGACTGCAGATGGAGCTGCCGCCGTGGAGATCCTTCGGGCGGAACTTGCCCGAGCCAAGGAACAAGCCAGGAATAGTGATGCGGCCGCTCTAAAGGCGGTCGAAGAGCTGAGAGCCGAACAGGCTGCGCATTGCCAAAGCAAGGAAAAAAATAGCCAAGATGGCCGTTGAGTTGAAAGATGCCGCTGACCATTACCAGCTTCTTGAAAAAGAAAGCCGAGCAAAGGCGACGGACCTAGAGAAGGCCATGGTAGCAGCCAAGGAAGCCCGCTCTAAAATCGGAGCGACGAAGGAGGAGCTGCATCAAGCTGGAGATATCGCGGCTGGGAAGCCCTTTTTGTTGCAGACGAAGTTCGGAGATCCGAAGTATGCCCCTCTTGATCAACTATGGAGTTCTGCAAGCATACGTGGATTTGGCCGCCAGTGCTGCTGACGCGGCCGAGTACTTCAAGGATGAAAAAGATCGTGAAGTGGAAAGGCTATTCTGGTCACAGTTCCATGGTCCAGTGTGTCCGCTGCTGTTGAATGAGCGATTGGCCGAGTTGGCCGAGCTCCATAGGTTGTCCGGGCTTGCCATGAGGTCTGTTGTGGATCATCTGTGGCCGGAAGGGCCAAGGTCGAATATTTATTTTAGTTTAGTGCAACAGTTTCTTGGTGCTGTGCCGCACATTGACGCTATGAAGAGGTCGGCGTGCATAGAGGGTGCGCGTATGGCACTTGCCCGTGTTAAGACATACTGGGCAGAGATGGAGGCCACCGCTATTGCAACCCAGAGTTCGGCCGTAGGCCGAGTATCTGCCGAGCACCACTTTGAAGAAGTCCTTGAAGGTGCTCGTTCAATAGAGGCTCAGTGCTCGAAGAATATTATGCTCTAGTGACATGTATTCCCATTGTAAAAACAATGTTTTATTGAATTATAAAGGTTGTGTTTATACTTTTGCCTGAAAGTATTATGATGCCTCCTGTGCGGCCGTTTATGTATATATGTATAACCTAAAAGTTTGCAGTCGTCGGCTTCAGCCCCACGCATATAATGCGGGGGTGTTCGCAAAAAACGCGTATTCTCACTTGATCCAACGTCTTGATCCATTAAGGAGGTGGTAGCGCAGCGAACGAGGCAATCGGACTATATTGCTTTAACACTTTCACTTAGCCATAGGAGTTTGACGGTGGGACTACTATATAGCCCCTGGTACTTCCGCGCTCGTCCGAATACGGGGCGCGTACATACATGATCGGGAAACGGCCCTTCGTTAATGCGGAGGAATCCCGAAGATTCCGCTAAGTCATCGAGTGGTTGACCAGTCTCGCGCTTTATCATGACAGTCAGTTTTCAGCTTTCTCTACTGAGGTGCTCATCCGGATGAACCAGGGCACAATCGCAGTAGTTCTCCCAGTGCCGCCTTAGCCAACAGAGCGGAATGTAAGGTAGCAAAACATGGGAGCCGAGCAAACCCAACATTTAACCAAAGACATGATTCGGAGCTGATGCATATAAGGCCAAACTCGCGACGTCGAACACTCCCTAAGGTATTCGGTCTTTATAACATATGATGGGCTGAACAATGCCCTTAATAATAAACCCCGAGTGTCCAGGTACATGCAATATTTTAACGTGGTGAAATGCCAATAACGTCAGCATTCTTCTCAGTTGTATTGAGTATCCGGAGGATGTGAACAACAAGAGACAGTAAAAAAGGTTTATGCAGGGTCTTAATCTGAAAAGAAACCTTTGAGCGGGTCCCTGCTGCATGTCTGCGCCTGTGTCTCTGTTGTGCCGTGTCCTGGATGGGTGTAGCACGATTTTCATCTGTAAAAGAGAAGAACTTAGGTGAAAATTGTCATGCCAGAAAATTGGTTATTCTCAATAAACCATTAAAATTCAAGATAAGTCAAGTTGAGCCGAACTAGCCCTGATTACACGCGGGAAGCCCCTGGTACCTCCTATGAGGGTATAACCATCAAACCAATCTCAGATATATCTAGTGATGCGCCGGACTCTTCTAACCATATCCGCAGTCTTGACGATCGGTCATTTATTCTGGTTGGTGAGGCCGTCTAGTGTTCAGCTGTTAAAGCCGCCGCACGTTCTTCCGCTTGTAAGGAACGTTCAATATTTCCGCTAATGGTGATGATGCCATGTGGACCGGGCGTCTTAAGCTTGAGAGAAGCGTAATGTGGTACTACATTAAAACGAGCGAAAGCCGCTCTTCCGAGTAGTGCTTGATAGCCACTTCGGAATGAAGCGATGTAGAAGGTTAACTTTTCGCTTCGGAAGTTGTCGAAAGAACCAAATACAACCTCTAGTAATAGAGAGCCCATGCAGCGGGCCTCTGGGCCTGGTATTACTCTCTTGAAGGTAGTATTACTGTGGCTGATTTTTGTCGGGTCTATCCCCATTTTGCGGACTGTGTCCTGATATATCAGATTTAGACCACTGTCGCCGACCATAAGGACTCGGTGAGATGATATCCGTTTATTATTGGGTCTAACACCAAGGCAGCCAATCATTCATGTCGGATGCTTGTCGGGTGATCCCTGCGATCAAAAGTGATCGGGCAGGCCAACCATGGGTCGAACTTAGGGGTGACGGGCTCTACGGCGCGTATGTCTCGGAGTGCATGTTTGCTTCTCCTCTTCGTCACGTGGATCATGTTTACTGTCTTAACCTCTGGTGGAAATTTTTTCTGTCCTCCAGTGATTTGCTGGCGAGGTTCGTCCTCGTCTTCGCTTGGTGTCTCCCTCCCCTTGTGTTCGGTGTTTAGCTTACCGGCCTGCTTGAAGACTCAGCATTTTCTGTGGATGTGATTTGCAGGTTTATCGGGGGTGCCATGAATCTGGCATAGTTTGTCTGGAATATTGTTTAGGCTGGACGGTCCATCTCTGCTGCCTTTGAAAGGCTTTTTCCGCTGACCTGGTCGAGAGCCCCTGAATCCAGCGTTTACCGCCGTATTATCTGGGATGTCTTCTTTATTTCGACGCTTGCTTTTACTGCGTCGTGGTTTTCCATTGCCATCCCTGACTTCGGATGTGCTTGGGTAGCTGGTGCTATTGTGGGCTAACCAGCTATCTTCGCCCACGCAAAAGCGGGTCATGAGGCTTGTCAGGGCTGCCATTGTTCTCGGTTTTTCTTGGCCGAGGTGTCTGGCGAGCCATTCGTCTCGGACGCTGTGCTTGAAAGCTGCTAAGGCTTCGGCGTCCGGGTAGTCGACGATTTAGTTCTTCTTAGTGAGAAACCTGTTCCAAAGCTTTCGGGCTGACTCTTCGGGATGTTGAATTATATGACTTAAATCGTCTGCATCCGAAGGTCGGACGTAGGTCCCTTGAAAATTAGCCCGAAAAGCATCCTCGAGCTCCTCCCAACTTGCAATTGAGTTTTCGGGCACTACAAGAAAATATGTCAACTTGTGACCACCACTATTGGTCACTGAAAGGTCATAGTTTTTCATTTGCGACCTTTTTGTGACCAAAAACAGAAGGTCAAAAGCTGGCGGTCGTAAACTGAAATTAGTGACCTTCTTTGCGATAGTAAAAGGTCGTTGGTTCCACGACCAAATTTTTGGTTCCACGACCAAATTTTAAAGGATCCACTAGTGAAATGGGACCAGTTTTGTTGTTTAGGTGCCACACGTCAGTTCTCTATTTGTGCAACCAATAACTTGATTCAAACAGAGCCAATAACACATAAATTTTCAAACGGCAGCCAAATCATGGCAGGTACTTTACAATCACGGCGGTACAAATCAGGTATTGAAATATAAATACAGCTAAATATTAACATGTCTAGCTCCAGGGAGCTAAAACGCATTGTTGGGTGCAAGTTTTCTTTAGGATTCTTCTCCTGTAGTTCCTTGTACAGCAACTTTTGACGAATTAAGACCAAAATCTGCGAGTTATAAATCAGAAAAGTTAGGAATATAATCAAGTGAAGCCGTGCATACAACATTCTCCTAACAATGAAAAATAGCTGCAGAATTTGAGATCTAATAAGAAACCATGCATATAGCATTCTCATAACAGCAAAACTGAGATATATTTGGGAAGGGAAAATGACAAGTATCAACCCAGTGCAAGATAACAGAGCAACTATGTCAAAGTTATTCAGATTTCATGATGTGTGAGTCACATTATACATGCATCAAGCATCAGGCGACCAAGCAAACTGTTCTGGAATAGATACAAAACAAGCATGTATTGACCATCTTACTTGTAGCAAGTACATAAAGGTAATCACTTAACAAGCAGCGCGAACATGAACGAGTCACATAACTAAGTACTATCCAATATCCCAGCTGAGAGCGAACATGTATTTGACATTTCAAGGTAGCACTAGTATATTTTAACTTATCTTGCAACCATCAATATTTGCTTATAAGAAAACATATGGTCTGATGCTTATGAGCTAATGACTGTAGCAAGAGTGCTCCCAGCACAATATCACAATTCTGCATTTCTAGCCAGCACAAGGGTTCAGCAAACCAATGCACAATATCACAATTCTGCATTTCTAGCCAGCACAAGGGTTCAGCAAGCCAATGCACAATATCACAATTCTGATAACAGTTCAATTTTGAGTACACATAATTAAAATATGCAAATTGATTGAGCTATAATAGTTTTGATGTATTTTTATAGTTATGTAGTTCTGCTAAGAGCAAGCTGGAAACTATTATTAGCAAAACATTTTAGCACCTACTCAATGTTTATATCCAAAATTTAAGCATCCAGTTTGTTAGACAAAAGAAATATATGCAAGCAACATCACGAAGAACTCTCCATAAGTTAATTTTCCCAGATGAATTGGACTGTACAACAAGCTCACTTTTGAAAACAAATTACACCAGGCCTGATACACCAAAGAAGAACCTGGAAAAAATGAATTTCAACTCCTCATAAGCATAACATCAAACATGTTATGGGCAGAATCTAAATAGAAGCACACATTTATTTGGGAATAATGAAGCTACCGATTCGAGAAAGGGAGAGGAGCAGCACCACCCCATGACCAACAGTACAAAGGGAGATGAAAGGCAGCTCTACCTGTTGTTGCAGTGTGTGTGTAGCAAGTCACCAGAGAGCAGTAGCATGCGTGCGTGCAGCAGACATGAGAGAACTAGAGAGCTGCACGCGTTCGGCAGGAAGGGCAGGTTGGCCGCCATGCCAGCTGGGCTTCACTTGCTTGCCAGGAACCACCAACGACGAGCTGCAAATGGTTATGGTCATCAGCAACTCGACAAGGCAGAGCAACCAACAGCTTGTAAGTAGTAAATTGCAGCGTATCTCAAAGGCAAAACGTGCCGAATGGAGGCACACCCCGAGCACGAGGAGACTCGTGTGCTGGTGGTTCCGAACCAAAAAAAAGTAAGACTAGCCCGATGTGGTGCTATCTTCTCAAGCAAGGATCGAATCCATGACAAATCTATCTACATGTACAGGATTAGAGCCGGATTTCTTCGGAAATTCGTGTCAGCAATAAGCAAGCAGTTGCGCATGCGGAAGCTCAAACAAGGAATGAATGAGAGCGACTAGCAAAACTGCAGAAGTAGCAACGCGAATCTACTCGACGCATTGGAAAAAAAAATCCCCAGCCCTCCCCTTTTGGGCAGGGACACGCCGGCTATGAGATCTGGAGCTCGGCCACCCAGCAGCACGCGGAGGCAGGACTGGGCCGGAGCACCGACAGCGCAGCGACTCCAATGAAGACAGGCACCTAGGCTTGACTAAATCGTCAGTAGCGGCGTAGGCACGGGCAGGCAGGTAGGCAGGCCGGTGGCCGAATCCGACGGGGATGGGCCCCGCGCAAGGAGGCGCCCGGCGAGCCACGCCGAGGGATCGAGCAGATCCGAATCGGGAGGCGCGCCAAGTAGGCAGCGGTCTGACCGGCCCAAGCGCGGAGACGCGGGCCGCTAGGAGGCGAGCGGGGCGGATCGGGAGGGACTGCTTACCAACGGCCGGGCGGTCGGGGCGAGGAGACGGCGAGGTGCCTCCCTCCTGGCGGAGATGCGCTCGACGAACCTTGCGGAGCAAGACCACGTGTTTGACCTCGAGCACGGGTGGTTAGGATTTGGTGCTCGGGTGGATGACCTCGAGCACGAACTGCTTGCGGGCGAGCGCGCGGTGGTGGCCTTGGCGTCTGCAGAGCAACATCCATCGCGAGGCCTGTGGATGGGCGCGGGAGAGGGGGGTCGAACTCCGCCGGAGGGAGGTGGCTGACGCGCGCAGGAATGGAGATGGCCGGGGCGGGAGGGCAAGGTGGATGGGCGCAGGAATGGAGATGGAGGGCGGGAGGGCGGATTGGATCTGGGAGGGAGAACACGGATCTAGGTGGGCGCCGTTGCGGGACGGGGAGGAGGTGGCGGCGGCGAGGAGCCGAGGAAGGAGTGCGGTTTAGGGTTTGGGAGGGATGGGATCGGGGGTGGGTGGGAGACGAGAGGGGGTGTGGGAGGGATGGGATCAGGGTGGGTGGGTCTGTGGGGTTTCCCCTTTTCATTTTCTTTTTTCTTTTTTGTTCTCTATAGATAAATGGATGGATGGATGTGGGATGATGGATGGATGGATGGGCGCCATGTCATCAATCCGTGTCAAACCAACTCCACCAATGGGAATAAAGTATATGTGATTTGTGTATTTTATTTTGTTTTTCTTCTACTTTTACACATGAAAAATTAAAAAAATGGTCTCACATTGTGAACAAGTTTGTATCTTGAATGACCAAAAATGTTAACTAAGGAATTTTTCATTTTCTTTGCACGAAAAACTCATTTTCCATTTTTCGAATGCCCAAAATGCAGGTTTTTTTGTGAAGAACCTACCAAATAATTGTTGCAAAATTGGACCAAAACAATTTTCTAAAATAGTAGACCATATTTAATTCAAAATTAACCAAATGGAAGGGTGTCAAAAGCTTTTATCCACCTCTCCTAAAAAAGACAAATTTCTGCCGATTCAGCTGGAAGCAGGTCAAATTTGAACTGGAGCTGCCTCATAGTTTGCTCTTTATTTTTTCCAAAAATCATTTCTAGGTACATAAGTATCTATTTAATCAGAGAAACATCAAAAGTTTTGCAAGATTCAACCACTAGCTAGGAACGGTCAAGCCCGCCGTTTTGACCACATATTGAAACGGGCACAAAAATTTCAAAAAATTCAAAAAATTGGGAAACCTTTGCATTGTGTCATTATATGTGACCAAGTTTCCAGGAAAAATAATAAACTTGTAATACGGCAATTATTTTAAAAAAGTGTTCTCAGAAATGAGCTATCACGCGTGAAGATTCAGGGTTTTCAAGACAAATGATCAATCTTATGGCCACATTCATGGCATAGTTTGTTCAAATGATCTCATATTGTGCACAAGGGTGCATCTTGGAATTCCAAAAAATGTTGCCTAAGGGAGTTTTCATTTTCTTTGCACGGAAAATTCATTTTCCATTTTGTGAGTGCCCGAATTGAGTTCTTTTTGTGAAGGACCTACCATATATTTGTTGCAAAATTGGACCGATCATTTTTCTAAAATACTAGGCCATATTTGATTCACAATTGACCAAATGGTCGGGTGTCAAAAGTTTTGATCCACCTCTCGTGAAAAAGACAAATTCTCGCCGATTCAGCTGGAAGTGGGTCAAATTTGAGCTGGAGCTGCCTCATAGTTTGCTCTTTATTTTTTACAAAAATCATTTCTAGGTACATAAGTATCTATTTAATTAGAGAAACACCAAAAAAAATCCAAGATTCAACCACTAGCTAGGAACGGTCATGCCCGCCGTTTTGACTGCATTTTGAAACGGGCATAAAAAAATCAAAAAAAAATCAAAAAATTGGGAAACCTTCGCATTGTGTCATTATATGTGACCAAGTTTCCATAAAAAATAATAAACTTGTAATACTTCAATTATTTTAAAAAAGTGTTCTCAGAAATGAGCTATCACGCGTGAAGATTCAGGGTTTTCAAGCCAAATGATCAATCTTATGACCACATTCATGGCATCGTTTGTTCAAATGATCTCGTATTGTGCACAAGGGTGCATCTTGGAATTCCAAACAATGTTGCCTAAGGGAGTTTTCATTTTCTTTGCACGGAAAATTCATTTTCCATTTTCCGAGTGCCCGAATTGAGTTCTTTTTGTGAAGGACCTACCATATATTTATTACAAAATTGGACCAAATCATTTTTCTAAAATACTAGGCCATATTTGATTCACAATTGACCAAATGGTTGGGTGTCAAAAGTTTTGATCCACCTCTCGTGAAAAAGACAAATTCCCGCCGATTCAGGTGGAAGCGGGTCAAATTTGAACTAGAGCTGCCTCATAGTTTGCTCTTTATTTTTTACAAAAATCATTTCTAGGTACATAAGTATCTATTTACTCAGAGGAACACCAAAAAAATTCCAAGATTCAACCACTAGCTAGAACGGTCATGCCCGCCGTTTTGACCGCATTTTGAAACGGGCATAAAAATTCAAAAAAAATCAAAAAATTGGGAAACCTTCGCATTGTGTCATAACGTCATTATATGTGACCAAGTTTCCAGGAAAAATAATAAACTTGTAATACGACAATTATTTTAAAAAAGTGTTCTCAGAAATGAGCTATCACGCGTGAAGATTCAGGGTTTTCAAGCCAAATGATCAATCTTATGGCCACATTCATGGCATAGTTTGTTCAAATGATCTCATATTGTGCACAAGGGTGCATCTTGGAATTCCAAACAATGTTGCCTAAGGGAATTTTCATTTTCTTTGCATGGAAAATTCATTTTCCATTTTTCGAGTGCCCGAATTGAGTTCTTTTTGTGAAGGACCTACCATATATTTGTTGCAAAATTGGACCAAATCATTTTTCTAAAATACTAGGCCATATTTGATTCACAATTGACCAAATGGTTGGGTGTCAAAAGTTTTGATCCACCTCTCGTGAAAAAGACAAATTCTCGCTGATTCAGCTGGAAGCGGGTCAAATTTGAGCTGGAGCTGCCTCATAGTTTGCTCTTTATTTTTTACAAAAATCATTTCTAGGTACATAAGTATCTTTTTAATCAGAGAAACACCAAAAAAATACCAAGATTCAACCACTAGCTAGGAACGGTCATGCCCGCCGTTTTGACCGCATTTTGAAACGGGCATAAAAAATTCAAAAAAAATCAAAAAATTGGGAAACCTTCGCTTTGTGTCATTATATGTGACCAAGTTTTCAGGAAAAATAATAAACTTGTAATACGACAATTATTTTAAAAAAGTGTTCTCAGAAATGAGCTATCACGCGTGAAGATTCAGGGTTTTCAAGCCAAATGATCAATCTTATGGCCACATTCATGGCATAGTTTGTTCAAATGATCTCATATTGTGCACAAGGGTGCATATTGGAATGGAAAACAATGTTGTCTAAGGAAGTTTTCATTTTCTTTGGACGAAAAAACCATTTTCCATTTTCCGAGTGCCTGAAATGAGTTTTTTTTTGTGAAGGACCTACCATATATTTGTTGCAAAATTGGACCAAATCAATTTTCTAAAATACTAGGCCATATTTGATTCACAATTGATAAAATGGTTGGGTGTCAAAAGTTTTGATCCACCTCTCGTGAAAAAGACAAATTTCTGCCGATTCAGTTGGAAGCGGGTCAAATATGAACTGCAGTTGCCTCATAGTTTGCTATTTATTTTTTCCAAAAATCATTTCTAGTTACATAAGTACCTATTTAATCATAAATACATGGTTTGGTGGCGATACGTCGAGGTTTGGGCGGTGGCCGAGGGCCCCAACTCTAGAGCGCGTAAACTCGCATGCCCGCCGCGTGGTCACCGCGTGATCGTGGCATTGCCATGTGTTCTGGGCTGCCTAGGCATGTCTAGTGGGTTGGGCACTCCCCAGTAGGTGCTAGGAAGAAAATTACAACATAAGATTCTCACGAGGAGACCGATCGATGCTCAAACATGAATTAGCAGCCAAGTGTTTGATTAGCGGTACGGGAAATGTACATGGCTAATGGGCGTGAGTTTTGGCTGAGGATGATCAGTTACTAAGAAGACCGTCTTCACAAATTTTCAGCTCAAAAGGAGGAGCCTAGGTGGTACTTGCTTTACAAAGTACCACATTGGACATAAATATGAATGTTGAAGGTGGGCTCAAAATAATGAATGGATTGAGCTGGAATTTGGTGTAGGATGGTTATTTGGGCATAGGAAAGCACTGTAGAAAATGGATACTATTTGGGTATGCCAAAGTGGTACTTCCTTCACAAAGTGTTGTTGTGAACAGAATAGGAAAATGAATATTGTTGAATTATTTTTGAACTAGGAAAGGAAGGATTTTTTCCATATTTGACGAAGATATGACCCAAAGAATTTATGAGATTTTTTGGGGAATTTTGGGAATGACGGAAATATAGGTTGCTTCACAACCTAGGGAAAAAATTGACACATGGACATGACACATAGGCAAAACTGATGAGGTGGCGCCTAGTCATAGCAATAAGTACTAATGCATCCACGTTCACAACCTCATGACCATTTATATTGGTCGTAATCAGGTAGAAATAAGGTCATGGACCACTCTTGTCTGCTTTGTGACCATTTGGTGTAAGGCAATTCAGGGTTTGAGCCCTTCCAAGCAAAATGGTCGTGGATTTACGACCAATTCAGCTAGGGTCACTAAGAGAAGGTCACTAGTTGACATATTTCTTGTAGTGGGGGAGGCTTTTCAGCCAGTGCCGAGCTGGTCCTTTAAGCTTGATGGGCAAGTACTTGATGGCGTGGAGATCGTCTCCGCGAGCCATATGGATATGGAGGATAAAGTCCTCAATCCAGACCCCAGGGTCTATGGTCCCGTCGTACGCCTCTATGTTCACTGGTTTGAATCCTTCTAGAAATTCGTGGTCCAGCACCTCATCGGTGAAACATAGGGGGTGTGCGGCACCCCTGTATTTGGATGGTGTTCGGACGATTGTAGTATTCGGTTTTGATTTTGTGCCGGAGCATGCTTCCTAGATCCATAGATGGATCTGGTCACACTGGAGTTTTGGTGCAAGTCCTCATGTAGATCGTGTGTTGACTTATGTGCGGCCTTGTTAGCTGCTCTATCGCGGTCACAAGGTGGTTGATCCGGCCGGTTGGCCATTTTATTTTTCGGCTGTGTGGGCTCTAAGGCCTCATCGTCGAATTCAGGTAATAGCTTGCGCTTTGGATAGCTCTTTGTGTGGTAACTTTCACCATACATTTCTTTGTTGTCGAGCACTTTGTTCCACCTGCTGTTGAGCGTATTTTGTGCGGCCTTAAGCCTTTGCTTCTGCTTCTTCAGACTCCTCGCTGCGGCAGTAAGCCTTATGTGGAGGTTCTCTTGTTCCAAGTGCGTTTCCGGGATGATGTGTGCATCTTCGTCCGGATTGTTTTCCTCCCCAGAGGGGGTTTGATGAGGTTTATCCTCGGTGTCGCCGTGTTCGGACATCGGATCCGTACTATGTTCGCCGTTTGCAGTTTCATCGTGCTCTGCCGCTGGGTCAGTGTGGTCGTTGTTTCCTCTGGAGTCGACTGGAGTGTTATTTTCTCTTGCGCTATTATCGTTGTTTTTGTCGCGGCGGGATTTTAAGCGACGCCTATGCCGACGCTTTGCTTGCTTCTCGAGGGAGCTATTCTTCGCTGCATCCTGCCGCTCTTCGTCATTGTTTTCTTTGGGTGTATCCACCATGTATATGTCATGTGGTGAAGTGGCTGTCCAGCGCCCTCTGGGCACTGGTTCCTGTTCCTCTCCTTCATCGTCGTCCATGTCGTCGATGTCTTCGGAGTCGAAATCGAGCATGTCGGTTAAATCGTCGACAGAGGCTACTAAGTGGGTGGTGGGTGGGCAGCGAATTTCTTCGTCGTCCGCATCCCATTCTAGCCGGACATAGTTTGGCTAAGGTTCTCCTGACAAGGAGAGAGACCTTAATGAATTTAGCACGTCGCCGAAAGGTGGGTGCTGAAAGGTATCCGCGGAGGTGAACTCCATGATTGGCACCCAATCGGATTTGATAGGCGTGGACGCAGGCGGCTCTGAGTCTATGGCCGGAGACAAATCCAGTGGTTTGGCAACACGGCTCTCGTAAGGGGTGAAGTCAGTATCCGGCTCTATCGCCACTGAGAGTGCGGCCTCCATGGCAGGGTCTATCCCCCCGTGCTCGGATGGCACGGTTTGCTCCGGATTGAGGGCCGGAGTAGTTGCAGGTGTGATCTCTGGAACAATGTCCAACGGCAGAGTTGCGTCATGCTCGTCGTGATTGTGCGGCACACCTGACATGGGCTTGAATCCGTCGAAGATCAAGTCTCCGCGGATGTCGTCAGTGTAGTTTAAGTTTCCGAACCTGACCTGATGGCCAGGGGCGTAGCTCTTGATCTGCTCCAGATGGCCAAGCGATTTGGCCCGCAGTGTGAAGCCGCCGAATACGAAGATCTGTCCGGGGAGGAAAACCTCACCCCGGACCGCATCGTTACCGATGATCGAAGGAGCCATCAAGCCTTACGGTGACGGCATAGTGGAACTCTCAATGAAAGCACCAATCTCGGTGTCAAAACCGGTGGATCTCGGGTAGGGGTCCTGAACTGTGCGTCTAAGGCGGATGGTAACAGGAGGCGGGGGACATGATGTTTACCCAGGTTCGGGCCCTCTCGATGGAGGTAATACCCTACGTCCTGCTTGATTGATCTTGATGATATGAGTATTACAAGAGTTGATCTACCACGAGATCATAGAGGCTAAACCCTAGAAGCTAGCCAATGGTATGATTGTTGTTGTCCTACGGACTAAACCCTCCGGTTTATATAGACGCCGGAGGGGGTTAGGGTTACACAGAGTCGGTTACAAGGGAGGAGATCTACATATCCGTATTGCCAAGCTTGCCTTCCACGTCAAGGAGAGTCCCATCCGGACACGAGACGAAGTCTTCAATCTTGTATCTTCATAGTCCAACAGTCCGGCTAAAGGATATAGTCCGGCTGTCCGGACACCCCCTAATCCAAGACTCCCTCATAACTAATGATAAAAGTGAGCGTAAACGGTATTGCAATGCGTTGAAACAAGGCCTAGGGTTCATACTTTCACTAGTGCAAGTTCCCTCAGTAATAATAACATAATGGGATCATATAACTATCCCTCAACATGCAACAAAGAGTCACTCCAAAGTCACTAATAGCGGAGAACAAACGAAGAGATTATGGTAGGATATGAAACCACCTCAAAGTTATTCGTTCTGATCGATCTATTCAAGAGTCCGTAGTAAAATAACATGAAGCTATTCTTTCCGTTCAATCTATCCTATAGTTCATACTAGAATAACACCTTAAGACACAAATCAATCAAAACCCTAATGTCACCTAGATACTCCAATGTCACCTCAAGAATCCGCGGGTATGATTATACGATATGCATCACACAATCTCAGATTCATCTATTCAAACCAACACAAAGTACTTCAAAGAGTGTCCCAAAGTTTCTACCGGAGAGTCAAGATGAAAACGTTTGCCAACCCCTATGCATAGGTTCATGGGCGGAACCCGCAAGTTGATCACCAAAACATACATCAAGTGGATCACTAGAATACCCCATTGTCACCACGGGTATCCCGCACAAGACATACATCAAGTGTTCTCAAATCCTTAAAGACTCAATCCGATAAGATAACTTCAAAGGGAAACTCAATCCATTACAAGAGAGTAGAGGGGGAGAAACATCATAAGATCCAACTATAATAGCAAAGCTCGCGATACATCAAGATCGTACCACCTCAAGAACACGAGAGAGAGAGAGAGATCAAACACATAGCTACTGGTACATACCCTCAGCCTCGAGGGAGAACTACTCCCTCCTCGTCATGGAGAGCACCGGGATGATGAAGATGGCCACTGGAGAGAGATTCCCCCTTCGGCAGGGTGCCAGAACGGGTCTGGATTGGTTTTCGGTGGCTACGGAGGCTTCTGGCGGCGGAACTCCCGATCTATTCTGCTCCCTGAAGTTTTTAGGGTATATGGGTATATATGGGAGGAAGAAGTACGTCGGTGGACCTCCTGGCTGTCCATGAGGCAGGGGGGCGTGCCAGGGGGTGGGCGCGCCCCCACCCTCATGGGCAGCCCGGGACTCTCTTGGTCCATCTCCGATACTCCGTGGGCTTCTTCTGGTACAAAAATTAAGTTCCGTGAAGTTTCAGGTCAATTAGACTCCGTTTGATTTTCTTTTTCTGCGATACTCTAAAACAAGGAAAAAACAGAAACTGGCACTGGGCTCTAGGGTAATAGGTTAGTACAAAAAATCATATAAAATAGCATATAAATGCATATAAAACATCCAAGGTTGATAATATAATAGCATGGAACAATCAAAAATTATAGATACGTTGGACACGTATCAGCATCCCCAAGCTTAATTCCTACTCGTCCTCGAGTAGGTAAATGATAAAAACAGAATTTTTCATGTGGAATGCTACCTAACATATTTATCCATATAGTTCTCTTTATTGTGGCAAGAATATTCAGATCCATAAGATTCAAGACAAAAGTTTAATATTGACATAAAAATAATAATACTTCAAGCATACTAACCAAGTAATCATGTCTTCTCAAAATAACATGGCCAAAGAAAGCTATCCCTACAAAATCATATAGTCTGGCTATGCTCTATCTTCACCACACAAAATATTTAAATCATGCACAACCCCGATGACAAGCCAAGCAATTGTTTCATACTTTTGATGTTCTCAAACTTTTTCAATCTTCACGCAATATATGAGCGTGAGCCATGGATATAGCACTATAGGTGGAATAGAATGGTGGTTGTGGAGAAGACAAAAAGGAGAAGATAGTGTCACATCAACTAGGCATATCAATGGGCTATGGAGATGCCCATCAATAGATATCAATGTGAGTGATTAGGGATTGCCATGCAACGGATGCACTAGAGCTATAAGTGTATGAAAGCTCAAAAAGAAACTAAGTGGGTGTGCATCCAACTCGCTTGCTCATGAAGACCTAGGGCATTTTGAGGAAGCCCATCATTGGAATATACAAGCCAAGTTCTATAATGAAAAATTCCCACTAGTATATAAAAGTGACAACATAGGAGACTCTCTATCATGAAGATCATGGTGTTACTTTGAAGCACAAGTGCGGTAAAAGGATAGTAGCATTGCCCCTTCTCTCTTTTTCTCTCATTTTTTTGTTTGGGCCTTATGTTCTTCTTATTTTTTCTTTTTTTATGGCCTCTTTTATTTATTTATTTATTTTATTTTTCGTACGGAGTCTCATCCCGACTTGTGCGGGAATCATCATCTCCATCATCCTTTCCTCACTGGGACAATGCTCTAATAATGATGATCATCACACTTTTATTTACTTACAACTCAAGAATCACAACTCGATCCTTAGAACAAGATATGACTCTATATGAATGCCTCCGGCGGTGTACCGGGATGTGCAATGACTCATGAGTGACATATATGAAAGAATTATGAATGGTGGCTTTGCGACAAATACAATGTCAACTACATGATCATGCAATGCGATATGACAATTATGAAGTGTGTCATAATAAACGGAATGGTGGAAAGTTGCATGGCAATATATCTCGGAATGGCTATGGAAATGCAATAATAGGTAGGTATGGTGGCTGTTTTGAGGGAGGTAAATGGTGGGTTTATGGTACCGGTGAAAGTTGCACGGTACTAGAGAGGCTAGCAATGGTGGAAGGGTGAGAGTGCATATAATCCATGGACTCAACATTAGTCATAAAGAACTCACATACTTATTGCAAAAATCTATTAGTTATCGAAACAAAGTACTATGCGCATGCTCCTAGGGGGATAGATTGGTAGGAAAAGACCATCGCTCGTTCCCGACCGCCACTCATAAGGAAGACAATCAATAAATAAATCATACTCCGACTTCATCACATAACGGTTCACCATACGTGCATGCTACGGGAATCAAAAACTTCAACACAAGTATTTCTCAAATTCACAACTAATCACTAGCATGACTAATATTACCATCCTCATATCTCAAAACAATCATCAAGTATCAAACTTCTCATAGTATTCAATGCACTTTATATGAAAGTTTTTATTATATCCCTCTTGGATGCCCATCATATTAGGACTAAATTCATAACCAAAGCAAATTACCATGCTGTTTAGGACTCTCAAAATGATATAAGTGAAGCATGAGAGTTCATCTATTTCTACAAAATAAAACCACCACCGTGCTCTAAAAAGATATAAGTGAAGCGCTAGAGCAACAACAAACTACTCCGAAAGATATAAGTGAAGATCAATGAGTAGTTAAATAATTACTTAGCTATGTGAAGAATCTCTAACATTTAATAATTTCATATCTTGTTATTTTATTCAAACAACAAGCAAAGCAAAAGAAAATGACATTCTAAGAATGGCAAACATCATGTGAAGAAGCCAAAACTTAGGATCAACCGAAACTAACCAATAGTTGTTGAAGAAGAAAGGTGGGATGCCAACCGGGGCATCC